>NC_042957.1:51085680-51385680 GCF_901001165.1 Salmo trutta
AGAGCAGCTTGAACTGCTGTTTTTCCTCTCTATGTGTGGTAAATATAATATATGCATCCTTAACAACTAATTACTCCTCTCTTTAGTCTTATTACCAAAAATTATAATGAAGGGGTCTTGTCAAGCATGAATTTGCGAAAAAGTTATGGATTTAATCATTTATTTTTAGTGAGGCTGCTTTTATCTAAGATTATGATCAGCCTTGTTTGAAAGTACCATCTGCCACCTGAGAAATCTCACTCATTTGGTGTTTGAAGTCAGTTCGTCCAAGGCAGCAAAAACCTACTTTTATTTACAATTGGCTGTCATGGGAATATGGCTGCTGCTCTTGTCTATTCATATCTTTAAAGTTCCCTGTAAATAGTTCAGCCGCTCCCCAGGGATGTTACTTTTAAAGTTTGTTTAGAGTAACAAACTGCAACTTTATTAGAGCCTCATAGACACAGCTGGCGTCTCCTCATCACAACGACAGATCGTTAAGTAACAGGACATGTGACTGCAAGGTTAGGAATAACACTGTACTCTGGTGATTCAATCTGGATACAAGCGCATTACACATCTTTCACGGCCCACGCCTGTTGATAGGTCGTTCCTTAATTAACCTTCTACTGAACAGTAAAAAGCATTTACAAATGAATTATGTAGCAAATGGCGAGTAGTGCAGTCTTCTATTTCCATGGCACACCATTTGGTACTTTTTAACCACCACCAGTGTCTGTCTTCCCCCTGTGCCACCTCTCATTTCTTTATCTCCATGTGATGGAGAGATCTACCATACACCCTTTTATTCAGAAAAGGCTTTGGTTCGTATTTAACATTCAAGAGGCGGATGATGAAGGGGTTCCCTGGGGAGAACGTAAAGGAGGTGTCATCATCGAGCCTGAGGAAGGAATGAGTAATTCAGTATGCTGCTTGCTCCATCCACTCTCTGTTTCTCCAAACTCAAATGAGAGGAGCACTAGGGGCCCAGTAGTAAACAGCCAAGGAAATGTAGTCAGATCACATTGTAATGGAAAATTCCCGACAAGACACTGTGACAGATGCAGATTTACAGAAACACTGTCTGTATACTGGAATGTTTGGTTCAGAATTAGAATGAAGTTGTGACAAATTCCTACCTTGGATGGACTGAACGGTGCAAATACCTGTCGCTACATCAACTTCAACTTCCAGGTACAATGCTTGAAAATACAGGATATTAGAAAACACAACACAAATCTCCACTCTATAGAATCCATTTACAAACCTCCACCCTCACATGAACATACAAAGCCAAGACACATTTTTACCCTCGTCAAAAGCACCATAATAGAACGTATAAATGTTTCCCCGTTAGCTTCTTCCTCCATCAGTCTTAGTGCCCACCCACTGGGCACACCACAACATTTCAAGGTGGAAAATTGGGTCGTATTTGGTTGAGACTTTGATCAATGCGAATTCAACCTTTATTCATCCACTCAAAAAGACAGACAGAAGTTTGTTGAATTCCCAATGTGTTATCACTATACTTTCAACCATCTAAAAGCACAACCAAATTACGATGGAAAAACAATGTCTAATTTTTGGTTTAGATGTCATCTAAATGTGTTATCACTGCACGTTCAACCATTTAAAAGCACAACAAAGTTCAAATGTAAATACAATGTCAGATATTTTGAATTTATACAACAACTTAATGTGTTATCACTAATAGCACAACCAAATGACCTGGATTGCAGTTGAGATAACATTAAAAGTATACAGTACAAGTGATCAATGCTGTTCGAGATGCTGCTCAGATTATTATAGCAATTGTGAAGGTCTCTACAGACCTGCAGCCTTTGCATACTATTTTGAACATACACGCTTTCTATGATTACATAAGAAGACATTTATAGTTACAGTAGGCTAAGCTCAACATGTGGCCAAGGATGTGTTACTCATTTTAAGGTTGAATAAATACTGTTACGTTAGTTTGTAAGAGCCTTAACTTTAGGCTCTTTACTGTATTACAAAAGTATTGAAATGTGTTTGGTTCACAATGCAACCAAATATCAACACTTAAAGGATATATCTCATGCTTGGATAGTTTCATCTGAGCCACATTTTAATTTTTGGTTGCGTTAGAGACGTGAATCCAACATACTTTTGGTCATGTAGTGTATGTGGACACCTGCTCAGTGAACATCTCATTCCAAAATCATGGGCATTAATATGGAGTGTCCCCCCTTTGCTGCTATAACAGCCTCCACTCTTCTGGGAATGCTTTCCAATAGATGTTGGGACATTGCTGCGGGGACTTGCTTCCATTCAGCCACAAGAACATTAGTGGGGTCGGGCACTGATGTTAGACAATTAGGCCTGGCTCGTAGTCAGAGTTTCAATTCATCCCAAAAGTATTTGATGGGGTTGAGGTCAGGTCTCTGTGCAGGCCAGTCAAGTTCTTCCACACCGATCTCAACAAACCATTTCTGTATGGACCTTGCTTTTTGCACTGGGGCAATGTCATGCTGAAACAAGAAACCTTTGCCCCAGACAATTATTCCTCCTCCACCAAAAATTCAGTTGGCACTATGCATTCGGGCAGGTAGCATTCTCCTGGCATCCGCCAAACCCAGATTGGTCTGTCAGACTGACAGATGGTGAAGCGTGATTCATCACTCCAGAGAACATGTTTCCACTGCTCCAGAGTCCAATGGCGGCAAGCTTTACACCACTTCAGCCGACGCTTGGCATTGCGCATGGTGATCTTAGGCTTGTGTGTGGCTGCTCGGCCATGGAAACCCATTTCATGAAGCTCCCGACGAACAGTTCTTGTGCTGACGTTGCCTCCAGAGGCAGTTTGGAACTCGGTAGTGAGTGTTGCAACCGAGGACAGTTGATTTTTATGTGATACGCGATTCAGATCTTGGCGGTCCCGTTCTGTGAGCTTGTGTGGCCTAATACTTTGCAGCTGAGCCGTTGTTGCTCCTAGATGTTTCCACTTCACAATAACAGCACTTACAGTTGACTGGGGCAGTTTAGCAGGGCAGAAATTTCACGAACTGACTTGTTGGAAAAGCACCATCCTATGATGGTGCCACGTTGAAAGTCACTGAGCTCTTCAGTAAGGCCATTCTACTGCCAATGTTTGTCTATGGAGATTGCATGGATGTGTGCTTGATTTTATACACATGCCAGCAACGGGCGTGGCTGTAATAGCCAAATCCAGTAATTTGAAGGGGTGTCCACATACTTCTGTACTACAAAAGTGGCTTTAATTCCAGTTTGTCTACAAATTAATCATTGATATGTTGGATTCACATCTCCATCTCAACCAAAAATCTAAGTTAAAGAATAGGACTAAATCAAATCAAACTCTATTTAAGGTGCATTTAAAGTCTGATTTAGTCTTATTCTTTAACTTTCATTTTTGGTTGAGATGGAGACGTGAATCAAACATACACTGAGTGTACAGAACATTAGGAACACCTTCCTAATGTTGAGTTGCACCCCCTTTGCCCCCAGAACAGCCTCAATTCATCGGGTTATTGACTTTGTACAAGGTGTTGAAAGCGTTCCAGATGGATGCTGGCCCATTTTGACTCCAATGCTTCCCACAGTTGTGTCAAGTGCTTCCCAAGTCCGGGACAAGGATCAACATGTTGTACTCTACACACAACTGTTGTACTGCGCTGTTATTTGTCTGTTTGCGGCCCGCCTGTTAGCTTGCACAATTCTTGCCATTCTCCTTCGACCTTTCTCATCAACGAGCTGTTTTCACCCACAGGACTGCCGCTGACTGGATGTTGTTTGTTCGACACACCATTCTCGGGAAACCCTAGACACTGTGGTGCGTGAAAAGCCCAGCAGGGCGGCGGTTTCTGAGATACCGGCTCCAGCGTGCCTGTTGCTGAGTATCATCCCACGCTCAAAGTCACTTAAGTCTCTAATTTTGCCCATTCTAACGTTCAATCGAACAGTAACTGAATGCTTTAATGCCTGTTTGCCTGCTTTATATAGCAAGCCAGGGTCACGTGACTCACTTTCTGTAGGAGCGATCCGTTTTTGTGATGACCTAATAAACAGACCGGTGAGTGTAGTGACAATCTATTATGGTTTTCTTGGTAGCCTATTGTTTTTCATGGTTGTAAACTGAACTGTACGTATTGGACACGTGTTTATGGTAGGCTGACATTGCTTAATTGATTACTTGGGTCGAATTTGATCCACAGAAGTGTATTGTGCCATATCACAACTTGTTGCCGTACTCATGAGCAGCATGGTTTTCAATGTCTGAAGTGGGCCTATAGGCTTATTTGTTTGGCAAGACAGCTTTGCATGGCTGTTTTGGTTATTTGGATGTCCATTCACCTTTTTGTTTACTGCGTTTGTTTACTGTTAATGTAACTAGCCTAAATATAGATTGTGTCACGCCTTTATCGATCTGATATTTAAGCCTACTTTCTATCATTGTTTTGTTCTGTTCGCATTCATTCTTTCGCAAAAATGCTATTCAGTATTTTTGTTTGCATGCATGAATAACTAAGCTAATACTTTCAGCATTTAGTTTGCATTATTTTGGTAAGACAACTGTGTGTACGGCTGCATTCACATAGGGTAATTCACCTATTACAAACAACCTATCTTGTAGCCTATATTCATTACCAAAACGGCCATGCCTTAGTGTGTAGGGTAGTGTCCATCGCGCAGAGACAGCGCCAGCCTGTCACTTCAACATGGTCTCAGAGTCTCTGCATTTGAAATGTATGTTTATTTTGGTATAGCATGATAAGCAATATTCAATATAATTTCAATTTAAGAACCCCCCAAAATGTAGCCCCCTGGAAGCAAAAAAGTGTTCTCCTATGGGGACAGCCAAAGTGTAACGCTCGTCGTCGGGTGATAAGAAAGCGGACCAAAGCGCAGCTGGGAGCGAACACATGTTTATTTAGACACAAATAAACACGTTACCAAAACAGACAAAGAATAGACGAAACGTTAACTTGCTCAAACAAAAGAGACAACAACCCACAAACATCGTGGGGGAAAAGGAACTTAAATGTGATTCCCAATCAGACTTCACAAGCGACAGCTGTCTGATTGGGAAATCACCCCCGAGCCCAACATAGAAATAAAACACAAAGAAAGGCTATAACCAAAACATAGAAAATAAACCATAGAAATGCCACACCCTGACCAAAATAGCAGAGTTCACCTGGTCAGGGCGTGACACAAAGAACCCTTTTGGAACCCTTTTTTCGAAGAGTGTATGCTTAAATAGTATCATTGATTATATTTGACTATAAAGTATGGTTACATTTAATTTGCTCTGTTAAACCTACCCTTTGGAATGACTTCGATAGCAACAGTGAATATAAAAGATCGCTCAATAATCATTCTCATGATAGCACATTGGTAGTAGTCAGTGACAAATATCAAAGCTAAGCTGGGCTTGGTTAAAACCCTGGATGGGAGACCAAATTAATGGCTGTAGAGAAATCAACTCTCCGGTAGGAGGTGTTGCCCAGAATGTTATTTTTTCTGATAATGGATGAAACGTTGAAGATCTGACGTTGTTTCCAAGGTACAAATTCAACATATTTTATACAAGGTTTGTCTATGCTGAAAATTGATCAAATTACCCTGTGGTTGAAATTTCCACATCACACTACAGTTTGCACGTACAGTTTAGCCATTTATCAGACGCTCATATCCAGACCGACTTGCAAGAGCAATTAGGGTTAAGTGCCTTGCTCAAGGGCACATCGACCGATTTTTCACCTAGTCGGCTCCAGGATTTGAACCAGAGACCTATCGATTACTGACCCAACGCAATAGGTTACCTAACGCTCCTGAATACGTTCACAAATTACGATGAAACAACGTTGATTTTTATAAATTCAACCAGTTTATGCCCACTGAGCCCTGCTATTACTCATGCCTGAATCAGAGCATCCTTCTAGAATGTCCTCTAATATGCATGCAGAGTATGAGGCGGAAGCCACCCACTGTACTTGTTGCCATCAAGCGTAACAAAGCAATTTGAGTATTTTTTTCCCCGAAACACTCAAAGGGGAGGTATTTAAGATAGCATAGAGGAAGTGAAGCACAGAGAGTTGTTAGGTTGGACACATGTCAGGTAAGAGCCTTCTGGTGTAGAGAAGAGAGTAGAGCAACAGCATAGAACTCATGAGAAACAATGCAAAATGTGACAGCAGATAAACTCCACAAAAATGTATTGTAAAATTTGAAATATGAAACTAGTTTTACCAATGTCGAATAAAAAATACATACCGTAGCCTACACTGTCTTCCCATGGCTACGTTTTCCCATTTACAGTGAGCAATCTTGTCAGTTCCACCTAATTTCAAGGCTTCTCTGCTCAAGCTTTAACTGGTTTCCCCACTGGACAAAAACTGGTCAACCTAACGTTGTTTCTACGTCATTTCAACCAAAGAAATCAATGTGATTGCATTTGCAAAAAAGTCATCAAAGTAAGGCCATTTCATATTTTTTCACACAACTTTTAACCTAAATTCAATGACATGGTGACGTTATTAGTTGATTTCTCGTTGAATTTACATTAGTTGACAACTGAACCAAATGTAAATCAAAAAATCAAAATCAAAATTAGACGTTGAACTGTGCCCAGTGTGTTCCTTCCATCCATGTCTGATGCTATCTCCCTGATTTTGATTGCGTTTTTATATTGCAGTACACACAATCTTGAATCTTTTTTATGGTTAACCTGGCAAAGCTGTGGAACTAGTGACATGCATTCAAATGTTGTTTTTAAATGAATCGTTTCTATGGTGAGTGCCCCATGCGTGTGCACGTCTCATTCAAAAGTGGGGGATTTTGGGAAATAAATCTGCAAATTGCATTTGTTCCTCAATTCCCCTATGCACCGTTGCTATACCATCTGGTGTTTCAAGATAAAACAAACAATATTATGTGATTTCAAAGAGCTTCCAGGACTTCAGTAACATCACCTAGCCATTCCTCCTCACAGGCTACCAGCGCTTTGTACAACATAGGAATTCCAACAATGCCTGTGTTGTGTGTTAATATCTATTTGTATTACCTTGAGGATTGAGAATGGCACATAGAGCAAACACAGATGCAGGGAGCATACACAAGTTTTTGGATTTAAGCGTCTGCCTTGATAAATATTCCATGAGTGAAATGATGCTGTAAGCGAACTGATCCCAGCATGGTATAGTTCCCACCCGGGCTTTGGCTTTGACCTTTACCTTCATCTCTCGGTCAGAATTATCATTCTGCTCATTGTTTAATTATGCCATGTTCTTTTCGATCGCCCCTTGTGAGGTGGGAACCTGACAAAAACAATGGCCTTGACTGCTGCATGTCTGAAGGATGGAGAGGCTAACCATGGCTGATGGTGGGTAGGGTACTATACAAAGCAACTAACACCCTAAGACTATGCACAAATGAACAATAACAACGCATGATATAAATGCTGTACGTTAGTAATACCTAACCTCGCTTGGTGTGAATGCTTTCCCAGTACTTATAGTACAGCCATGGGTGATTGGGAGCACAATGCAGTTGAAGTGATGACAATTCAGATGTTTTTAGGTGCTCCCCATATGAATCAGGAAGAGGGAGTTCCATGAGTCACATTATTTCGCCTCTCTCTGTCTCTCTCTCTCTCTGTCTCTCTCTCTCTCTCTCTCTCTCTCTCTCGCTGTCTCTCTCTCTCTCTCTCTCTCTCTCTCGCTGTCTCTCTCTCTCTCTCTCTCTTCCTCTACTCTGTTACCAAGTTACCAAGGATAGTTCTTGTTCTGTTTTCCGTTCCCCCAGCATAACCACAGATAACATTAGGGCAGCCATTACGATGTGTTTAATCTGACATGCAGGCAGGCTGAGCTCCCTCCCCTCCTACAAACAGTCTGTGATTGAGCTGGAATCCACATCATCAGAACTGGCCCTCCACTCACCAGGGCTGACCTGCCTGCCTGACTGCTGCCTGCTGGGTAATTGAAAAAGGAAATTAAATGTGATTCGTGGTCTGCAAGGAGTCCACCTGATGGGGCTCACTATTGACTAGTCCAGGACTAATAAAGATATCAGGATATTCTCTGTGTGGATGTTACTTGAGGTAGAATCCTATAGAGGCACACCATCACACACTCAGGGAGAAAACCCGTTATGCATACAGGTTCAAAGACAGTGTGAAATAGGTCACGCTGGAAGATTGTTGTGAATGGACAATTCCACTGTGACGGAATTGCGCTGAGACTAAAACCATTGATTTCAAAGTTTAACAAACCATACAACTATATGCACAAGAACTACTTTTAAAGATGCACTATGCAGAAATATTGTAATAGTTTCTGTGACAAAACAAGAAAGTATAGTGTAGAGAATCATTGTACCATCTAAAACGCTGTGAAATATACACTGCTCCAAAAAATAAAGGGAACACTTAAACAACACAATGTAACTCCAAGTCAATCACACTTCTGGGAAATCAAACTGTCCACTTAGGAAGCAACACTGACTGACAATACATTTCACATGCTGTTGTGCAAATGGAATAGACAACAGGTGGAAATTATAGGCAATTAGCAAGACACCCCCAATAAGGGAGTGGTTCTGCAGGTGGTGACCACAGACCACTTCTCAGTTCCTATGCTTCCTGGCTGATGTTTTGGTCACTTTTGAATGCTGGCGGTGCTTTCACTCTAGTGGTAGCATGAGACGGAGTCTACAACCCACACAAGTGGCTCAGGTAGTGCAGCTCATCCAGGATGGCACATCAATGCGAGCTGTGGCAAGAAGGTTTGCTGTGTCTGTCAGCGTAGTGTCCAGAGCATGGAGGCGCTACCAGGAGACAGGCCAGTACATCAGGAGACATGGAGGAGGCCGTAGGAGGGCAACAACCTAGCAGCAGGACCGCTACCTCCGCCTTTGTGCAAGGAGGAGCAGGAGAAGCACTGCCAGAGCCCTGCAAAATGACCTCCAGCAGGCCACAAATGTGCATGTGTCTGCTCAAACGGTCAGAAACAGACTCCATGAGGGTGGTATGAGGGCCCGACGTCCACAGGTGGGGGTTGTGCTTACAGCCCAACACCGTGCAGGACGTTTGGCATTTGCCAGAGAACACCAAGATTGGCAAATTCGCCACTGGCGCCCTGTGCTCTTCACAGATGAAAGCAGGTTCACACTGAGCACATGTGACAGACGTGACAGAGTCTGGAGACGCCGTGGAGAACGTTCTGCTGCCTGCAACATCCTCCAGCATGACCGGTTTGGCGGTGGGTCAGTCATGGTGTGGGGTGGCATTTCTTTGGGGGGCCGCACAGCCCTCCATGTGCTCGCCAGAGGTATCCTGACTGCCATTAGGTACCGAGATGAGATCCTCAGAACCCTTGTGAGACCATATGCTGGTGCGGTTGGCCCTGGGTTCCTCCTAATGCAAGACAATGCTAGACCTCATGTGGCTGGAGTGTGTCAGCAGTTCCTGCAAGAGGAAGGCATTGATGCTATGGACTGGCCCGCCCGTTCCCCAGACCTGAATCCAATTGAGCACATCTGGGACATCATGTCTCGCTCCATCCACCAACGCCACGTTGCACCACAGACTGTCCAGGAGTTGGCGGATGCTTTAGTCCAGGTCTGGGAGGAGATCCCTCAGGAGAGCATCCGTCACCTCATCAGGAGCATGCCCAGGCATTGTAGGGAGGTCATACAGGCACGTGGAGGCCACACACACTACTGAGCCTCATTTTGACTTGTTTTAAGGACATTACATCAAAGTTGGTTCAGCCTGTAGTGTGGTTTTCCACTTTAATTTTGAGTGTGACTCCAAATCCAGAGCTCCATGGGTTGATAAATTGGATTTCCATTGATTATTTTTGTGTGATTTTGTGTATTAAACTGAAAGTAAAATACACAAAACGAAACTTAAGAACGGGAAGCATAGAAATAACGCAGAGAGAGCAGATCTACAACTTCATAGACTTGCTTTCAATGAGAATGACAGATCTATAACTCCAATTTCTATGTGAATTTGGTCGGGTCGCCCAAAAAAATAGCAGCTTTAAGAATTTACTCCGAACCTTTTACAAAAACATATTTACAGGGAGAACTGTGCAGATGCTACGTTTTTAGACCCGGTAACAGAATTGCGATAAAGGAATTTCATCATGGGTCTATGATCAGAACTACACTGAAATGCATAATTATGGATATGAATGTCATTCTCTTCATGGTGAGGTATCCTTTTTCTTTTGAGGTACACAAAAGTAGAAATATGCAATATCCTCCTTTGCATATTTGGGTATTATTTACACAATGGCTATTATTTTTTATGAGCTCCACCTCCAAACAAAACGTATATTTGGTTGGTCCAAACCGGACCAAATTTAAACCAATCGTAGACATCTATGTTTCACAAGTATGGACATTGAAGCACAGCACAGTAGAGGTCAGTAGCGTACAGTCGAGTAGAGTTCAGTACAGTAGAGTTCAGTACAGTAGAGTATAGTCAAGTAGAGTATAGTACAGTAGAGTTCAGTACTATACTATACTTTACTTTTCTTTCTGTACTGCAGTGGTTCCCAAACTCAGTCAGGCTTTCAACTTACTCTTGAAAGTTGTAATAGCAGCAAGCACAGGTGCAATTTCGAAGTTAGGTAGTGCATCAGCAGTTTTCCTCTTGTCAAATCAGTCATTGCAGACCTTAGAGAGCTATTGATAGCTTGTCAGAATTATCCAGATCAACTAGCCCATGTCAGTTAACGTTTTTTTTATCCAGGTTTTTGGTCACACTTTATTTGCATAGTCCGGATTTATCATCTGTAGATGGTGGTCGGTGCTGCTCAGTGGGTGAGGATGCTGGTTACAGCAAATAGAAAGAGAGGGGGCTCATGGGTAGGTGTCAGTGAGAGTCAGAAGAGGTGACATTAATTGGAGAGAGAAGAGAAGAGACGGGGGGGTTGTCCAGACTTTTCACATTCTTGCTTTGACCACCAGATAACAGAAAGAGAAAGAAAACAGTAATCATCTGAACATAACAGTATGTCAGTGAAGGTAGGACAGTAGCAGGTGAGCCAACTCTGGTTTGTGACTACTAGGATTTCCCATTGTAGCCAATTAAATTGCATAAATGATCTTACCAATTTGATATCACTTAATAATTAATAAACAAACTGTATATCAGTAAAAACACTAACTAATTGATAGGTCTACCTTGTTACTTCTGTGAACTTTCATTATCCTCCCTCCTCATGAGGGAGAGAAATTAGAAAACATCTTAAAGATATGTGGGGTTTTGGTAACGGAATTACAAGGCACAAGGTAATGTTTCTTAAACTTACAGAAGGCAGAAAAATTATTCTAAACTAAATATAAGTGTTGATATTATTTGGCAGGAGTCTGTACCTCATTATTGTGTTTTGGTGTACTGTATTACTAATGCCTTTTAAGACTTTTCTGTTTTTGGGAATGTGTACAAATTAATCAAAAATGAAGTCAATAATTATTCAACCCCTTTGTTGTGGCAAGTCTGAATAAGATAAATTTTTCTCAAGTTGCATGGACTCACTCTGTGTGCAATAATAGTGTTTAACATGATTTTTGAATGACTACCTCATCTCTGTAACCCCACACATACAATTATCTGTAACGTCCCTCAATCGAGCAGTGGATTTCAAACACAGATTCAAACACAGGGAGATTTTCCAGTGCCAGGGAGGTTTTCCAGTGCCTTGCGAAGAAGGGCATTTATTGGTAGATGGGTAAAAAAAGCAGACATTGAATATCCCTTTTAGCACACTTTGTCACCCAGCCACAACAAAGATACAGGCATCCTTCCAGTTGCCTGAGACGAAGGAGACCGCTCAGGGATTTCATGAGGCCAATGGTGACTTTAAAACAGTGTTGAATGGCTGTGATAGGAGAAAACTGAGGATGGATCAACAACATTGTAGTTACTCTACAATACTAACCTAATTGACAGAGTGAAAAGAAGGAAGCCAGCACAGAATAAAAAATATTCAAAAAAATGCATCCTGTTTGCAACAAGCCACTACTAAAGTAATACTGCAAAAAATGAGGCAAAGCAATTCACTTTTTGTCCTCAATACAACGTGTTAGGTTTGGGACAAATCAACTACCAGACATTACTGAGTACCACTCTACATATATTCAAGCATAGTTGTGGCTGCATTATGTTATGGGTATGCTTGTACAGTGAGTGTCACAATGTTGCTAGGAGTGGTGGTAGGAGTCAGGCGCAGAGAGCAGAGGTACAGAACTTCGTGTTTATTTTGAACAAAAAACCAACACGATAAACGCCAACACAAACGGCGTGGGAAAATTGCCAAGTGCCCAAAACAGGTGCACAGCATGCAATTAATAATAAGTAATAAATCGCCAGCACATCCAACGATCAAATACAACCTGACGCTAAAATAATCCCGCACAACACTGGGCGAGCTAACCAGGCTTAAATAACCAAAATCAAAAGACCAAATGAGGGACAGGTGCAAACAATAAGACATACCAAACGAAAAGGAAAAAGGGATCAGCGGCGGCTAGTAGGTCGGTGACGACGACCGCCGAGCGCCGCCCGAGCAGGCAGGGGAGCCACCTTCGGTGGGATTCGTGACAGTGAGGGAAAAAAGTATTTGATCCCCTGCTGATTTTGTATGGCCTCATTAAAATTTAAATCAATTTATAACATTTTTGACATGCGTTTTTCTGGATTTTTTTGTTGTTATTCTGTCTCTCACTGTTCAAATAAACCTACCATTAAAATTATAGACTGATCATTTCTTTGTCAGTGGGCAAACGTACAAAATCAGTAGGGGATCAAATACATTTTTCCCTCACTGTAATCTTTAAAGACTGGGGAGTGTTTCAGGAAACAATCAGAAATGAAATGGAACTAAGCACAGGCAAAATCCTAGTGGAAATCATGGTTCGGTCTGCTTTCCACCAGACACTGGGAGATGAATTCACCTTTCAGCAGGACAATAACCTAAAACACAAGGCCAAATCTACACAGGGGTTGCTTACCAAGAAGACACTAAATGTTCCTGAGTGGCCGAGTTACAATTTTGACTTAAATATACTTGAAAATCTATGGCAACACATGAAATGGTTGTCTAGCAATGATCAACAACAGATTTGACAGAGCTTGAATAATTTTGAAAAGAATAATTGGCAAATTTTGCACAATCCAGGTGTGGAAAGCTCCTACAGACTTACCCAGAAAGACTCACATCTGTAAGCGCAAACCAAAGATGTGAATACTTATGCAAATTAGATATTTCTGTATTTAATTTTCAATACATTTGCAAAAAATTCTAAAAACATGTTTTCCCGTTTTCATTATGAGGTGTGTGAAGATGGGTGAGAAAAATCAATATTTAAAAAAAAAATAATTCAGGATGTAACACAACAAAAGGTGTAATAAGTCAAGGCACTGTACATGTCACGTCTACTCCCACTCTTCCCTCCCCTGGCGCTTGAGGGCACCAGGCTGCCCTGAATCACGCACTCCTGCCATCAATTACGCACACCTGCCTTCCCTCGTCACGCGCTTCAGCGATATTGGACTCACCTGGACTCACTTATCATCTGTTTATTACCTCCCCTATATTTGTCAGTTCCCCAGCTCTGTTCCTCGCTTCTGCATTAATTGTTTTTTGCCTGTGTTACCTGTTTGCTGACGCTGTTACTGTCTCGTTCCATGTCCATTCTATATTAAATGTTTTACTCCCCGTACCTGCTTCGCCTCTCCAGAGTCAACTCGTGACAGAATGCATCAGCCATCACACGAAGGATCGGGGAGTACTGGCGTTCTGGTTGGTAGAGTGGCATCGGCTCTGGGTTGCCACCGATGGAACCGGGGGTGCCTAGCCAGCTCGTCGGGCTTCCACGCCCTAGCTGGCTCGAGAGGTTTCCTTGACCCGGTTGGCTCGGATGGCGCCCATCCCACGTCAGGCCTCAGCTGGATCGTCAGTTCTTGTTCGCCCAGCCGGTCCAGGATTTTTTATTTTTTATTTTTTTGGTAACGTCGGGGTGGATTCCGCCGCCGATGGAACCGGGGGTGCCTAAGCAAGCCCGTTGGGCTTTCACGCCCTGGCTGGCTCGAGAGGTTTCATTGCCTCGGTTGGCTCAGTGGCTTCCCATCCCATGTCACACTCCACCGGATTATCGGGCTCCCTCGCTGCAGTAGAATTGGCAGGCGTCTTGCCTCAGTCGGATTGTCTGGCTTCCATGCCTCAGCCAGCTCGCCAGGCTCTCGTGCCACTACCGGTTCGTTGGGCTCCCACGCCCCAACCGGCTTGCCCAGTGCCCATGTCTCGGCCAGTTCGCCCAGGTGGGATGCCGGGTGGCGCCCCTAGAGGGGAGGAACTGTCACGTCTTCTCCCGCTCTTCCCTCCCCTGGCGCTTGAGGGCGCCAGGCTGCCCTGCATCAGAAACTCCTGTCATCCATTACGCACACCTGCCTTCCCTCGTCACGTGCTTCAGCGATATTGGACTCACCTGGACTCACTTATCATCTGTTTATTACCTCGCCTATATTTGTCAGTTTCCCTGCTCTGTTCCCTACTGATGCATTGATTGTTTTTTGTCTTTGTTTTCTTGTATGCTGACGCTGTTCTTGTCTCGTCCCATGTCCGTTCTACATTAAATGTTTGACTCCCCATACCTGCTTCGTCTCTCCAGCGTCATCACATGTGACAGTACAGTCATGGCCAAAAGCTTTGAGAATGACACAAATATTAATTTCCACAAAGTTTGCTGCTTCAATGTCTTTAGATATTTTTGTCAGATGTTACTATGGAATACTGATGTATAATTACAAGCATTTCATAAGTGTCAAAGGCTTTTAATGACAATTACATGAAGTTGATGCAAAGAGTCAATATTTGTAGTATTGACCCTTCTTTTTCAAGACCTCTGCAATCCGCCCTGGCATGCTGTTAATTAACTTCTGGGCCACATTCTAACTGATGGCAGCCCATTCTTGCATAATCAGTGCTTGGAGTTTGTCAGAATTTGTGGGGTTTTGTTTGTCCACCCGCCTCTTGAGGATTGACCACAAGTTCTCAATGGGATTAAGGTCTGGGGAGTTTCCTGGCCATGGACCCAAAATATCAATGTTTTGTTCCCCGAGCCACTTAGTTATCACTTTTGCCTTATGGCAAGGTGCTCCATCATGCTGGAAAAGGCATTGTTTATCACCAAACTGTTCCTGGATGGTTGGGAGAAGTTGCTCTCGGAGGATGTGTTGGTACCATTCTTTATTCTGTTCTTAGGCAAAATTGTGAGTGAGCCCACTCCCTTGGCTGAGAAGCAACCCCACACATGAATGGTCTCAGGATACTTTACTGTTGGCATGACACAGGACTGATGGTAGTGCTCACTTTGTCTTCTCCGGACAAGCTTTTTTTCCGGATGCCCCAAACAATCGAAACGGGGATTCATCAGAGAAAATGACTTCACCCCAGTCCTCGGCAGTCCAATCCCTGTACCTTTTGCAGAATATAAGTCTGTCCCTGATGTTTTTCCTGGAGAGAAGTGACTTCTTTTCTGCCCTTCTTGACACCAGGCCATACTCCAAAAGTCTTTGCCTCACAGTGCGTGCAGATGCACTCACACCTGCCTGCTGCCATTCCCGAGCAAGCTCTGTACTGGTGGTGCCCCGATCCCGCAGCTGAATCAACTTTAGGAGACGTCCTAGCGCTTGCTGGACTTTCTTGGGCGCCCTGAAGCCTTCTTCACAACAATTGAACCACTCTCCTTGAAGTTCTTGATGATCCGATAAATGGTTGATTTAGGTGCAATATTACTGCCAGTAATATCCTTGCCTGTGAAGCCCTTTTTGTGCAAAGCAATGATGACGGCACGTGTTTCCTTGCAGGTAACCATGATTGACAGAGCAAGAACAATGATTCCAAGCACCACCCTCCTTTTGAAGCTTCCAGTCTGTTATTCGAACTCAATCAGCATGACAGAGTGATCTCCAGCCTTGTCCTCGTCAACACTCACAGCTGTGTAACGAGAGAATCACTGACATGATGTCAGCTGGTCCTTTTGTGGCAGGGCTGAAATGCAGTGGAAATGGTTTTGGGGGATTCAGTTCATTTGCATGGCAAAGAGGGACTTTGCAATTAATTGCAACTCATCTGATCACTCGTCATAACATTCTGGAGTATATGCAAATTGCCATCATACAAACTGAGGCAGCAGACTTTGTGAAAATTAATATTTGTGTCATTCTCAAAACTTTTGGCCACGACTGTACATCTCCCTACTAATCACAGATGAAATCTGCTCACTTTAAAGATGATGAATTTGAATGACAGAAATATCAATACAGTTGAAGCTGGAAGTTTCCATACACCTTAGCCAAATACATTTAAACTCAGTTTTTCACAATTCCTGACATTTAATCCTAGTAAAGATTTCCTGTCTTAGGCCATTTAGGATCACCACTTCATTTTAAGAATGTGAAATGTCCGAATAATAGTAGAGAGAATTATTTATTTCAGCTTTTATTTCTTTCATCACATTCCCAGTGGGTCAGAAGTTTACATACACTCAATTAGTATTTGGTAGCATTGCCTTTACATTTTTTAACTTGGGTCAAAAGTTTTGGGTAGCTTTCCACAAGCTTCCCACAATAAGTTTGGTGAATTTTGGCCCATTCCTCCTGACAGAGCTGGTGTAACTGAGTCAGGTTTGTAGGCCTCCTTGCTCGCACACACTTTTTCAGTTCTGCCCACAAATTTTCTATAGGATTGAGGTCAGGGCTTTGTGATGGCCACTCCAATACCTTGACTTTGTTGTCCTTAAGCCATTTTGCCAGAACTTTGGAAGTATGCTTGGGGTCATTGTCCATTTGGAAGACCCATTTGTGACCAAGCTTTAACTTCCTGACTGATGTCTTGAGATGTTGCTTCAATATATCCACATAATGGATATTTTGTTAGCTAATAGGTCCTTCGGCCAATTTCTCGGGCCACTATTCCTATTTTGCCTATCGGCCTGGGCCACTTTTACTACACAAAGCCCTACTTATCCATCACGACTGGACTAGAGACGTAATCTGCCCGAGGGTTTTGTTTCCAACAGGCCCCTCCGTTGCGACGTCCCCTGAATGCCCATCTGCTAGCCTGCTAGCCGCGGCCCGCTAGCTGTCTAGAGCATATTGGACTGTTAGCTGAATAGATCCATTTGCAAATCGGACAGGACCCCGCTGCTACACGGAACCCTACTAATCCCTCACGACTGGTCTATCGACGGAACCACACCAGGAGGCTAAAACAGACTTTCCTCCGTCGCGACGTCCCTCTAAGGTCCTTCTGCTATCTTGCTATCCCCGGCTGCTAGCTGTCTGAATCGTCATGTCTCCAGCCAGCCCAACCACTCACTGGACCCCTATGATCACTCGGCTACGCATGCCTCTCCCTAATGTCAATATGCCTTGTCCATAACTGTTCTGGTTAGGGATTATTGTTTTATTTCACTGTAGAGCCTCTAGCCCTGCTCAATAAGCCTTAACCAACCATTTAGTTCCACCTCCCACATATGCGACGACATCACCTGGTTTAAATGTTTCTAGAGACAATACCTCTCTCATCATCACTCAATGCCTAGGTTTACCTTCAATGTACTCACATCCTACCATACCTTTGTCTGTACATTATGCCTTGAATCTATTCTATCGTGCCCAGAAACCTGCTTCTTTTGCTCTCTGTTCCGAACGTACTAGACGACCAATTCTTATAGCCTTTAGCCGTACCCTTATCCTACTCCTCCTCTGATACTCTGGTTATATAGAGGTTAATCCAGGACCTGCAGTGCCTAGCTCTACTCCTATTCCCCAGACGCTCTCATTTGTTGACTTCTGTAACCGTAAAAGCCTTGGTTTCATGCATGTTAACATTAGAAGCCTCCTCCCTAAGTTTGTTTTATTCACTGCTTTAGCACACTCTGCCAACCCGGATGTTTTAGCCGTGTCTGAATCCTGTCTTAGGATTCAGACACGGCTAAAACTAAGACCACCAAAATCCCTGAAATCTCCATCCATAACTATAACATTTTCCGACAAGATAGACCTGCCGAAGGGGGCGGACTTGCAATCTACTGCAGAGATAGCCTGCAGAGTTCTGTCTTACTTTCCAGGTCTGTACCCAAACAATTCGAGCATCTACTTTTAAAAATCCACCTTTCCAGAAACACCATTGCCGCTTGCTATAGACCACCCTCTGCCCCCAGCTGTGCCCTGGACACCATATGTGAATTGATTGCCCCCGTCTATCTTCAGAGCTCGTGCTGCCAGGTGACCTAAACTGGGACATGCTTAACACCCCGTCCATCCTACAATCTAAGTTTGATGCCCTCAATCTTACACAAATTATCAATGAACATACCAGGTACAACCCCAAATCCATAAACACGGACACCCTCATAGATATAAATAAAATAAAGAATAAATAAAGATAAAATAAATATCATCCTAACCAACTTGCCCTCCAAATACACCTCTGCTGTTTTCAACCAAGATCTCAGCGATCACTGCCTCATTGCCTGCATCCGTAATGGGTCTGCGGTCAAACAACCACCCCTCATCACTGTCAAATGCTCCCTAAAACACTTCAGCATGCAGGCCTTTCTAATCGACCTGGCCGGGGTATCCTGGAATGATATTGACCACATCCCGTCAGTAGAGGATGCCTGGTTATTCTTTAAAAGTACCTTCCTCACCATCTTAAATAAGCATGCTCCATTCAATTTTTTTTTAACCAGGAACAGATATAGCCCTTGGTTCACTCCAGACCTGAATGCCCTTGACCAGCACAAAAACATCCTGTGGTGTACTGCATTAGCATCGAATAGCCCCCGTGATATGCAACTTTTCAGGGAAGTTAGGAACCAATATACACAGACAGTTAGGAAAGCTAAGGCTAGCTTTTTCAAACAGAAATTTGCATCCTGTAGCACAAACTCAAAAAAGTTCAGGGAAACCAATAAATCCACTATAATTGAGAATTTCATTTTTCTAAGGCTGGCCATGCTTTCCACCTGGCTACCCCTACCCCGGTCAACTGCCCGGCACTCCCCACAGCAACTCACCCAAGCCTCCAACATTTCTCCTTCACCCAAATCCAGATAGCTGATGTTCTGAAAGAGCTGCAAAATCTGGACCCCTACAAATCAGCCGGGCTAGACAATCTGGACCCTCTATTTCTAAAATGACCTGCCAAAATAGTTTCAACCCCTATTACTAGCCTGTTCAACCTCTCTTTCGTATCGTCTGAGATTCCCAAAGATTGGAAAGCTGCCACAATCATCCCCTCTCTTCAAAGGGGGAGACACTCTAGACCCAAACTGCTACAGACCTATATCTATCCTACCCTGCCTTTCTAAGGTCTTCGAAAGCCAAGTCAACAAACAGATTACTGACCATTTCGAATCCCACCGCACCTTCTCCGCTATGCAATCTGGTTTCAGAGCTGGTCATGGGTGCACCTCAGCCACGCTCAAGGTCCTAAACGATATCATAACCGCCATCGATAAGAGACATTATTGTGCAGCCGTATTCATCGACCTGGCCAAGGCTTTCGACTCTGTCAATCACCACATTCTCATCGGCAGACTCAACAGCCTTGGTCTCTCAAATGACTGCCTCGCCTGGTTCACCAACTACTTCTCTGATAGAGTTCAATGTGTCAAATCGGATGGCCTGTTGTCCGGGCCTCTGGAAGTCTCTATGGGGGTGACACAGGGTTCAATTCTTGGGCCAACTCTTTTCTCTGTATACATCAATGATGTCGCTCTTGCTGCTGGTGAGTCTCTGATCCACCTCTACGCAGACAACACCATTCTGAATACTTCTGGCCCTTCTTTGGACACTGTGTTAACTAACCTCCAGACGAGCTTCAATGCCATACAACTCTCCTTTCGTGGCCTCCAACAGCTCTTAAATACAAGTAAAACTAAATGCATGCTCTTCAACCAATCGCTGCTCGCACCTGCCCGCCCGTCCAGCATCACTACTCTGGACGGTTCTGACTTAGAATATGTGGACAACTACAAATACCTAGGTGTCTGGTTAGACTGCAAACTCTCCTTCCATACTCACATTAAGCATCTCCAATCCAAAATTAAATCTAGAATCGGCTTCCTATTTTGCAACAAAGCATCCTTCACTCATGCTGCCAAACATACCCTTGTAAAACTGACCATCCTACCGATCCTCGACTTCGGCGATGTCATTTACAAAATATCCTCTAACACTCTACTCAACAAATTGGATGCAGTCTATCCCAGTGCCATCTGTTTTGTCACCAAAGCCCCATATACTACCCACCATTGCGACCTGTACGCTCTCATTGGCTGGCTCTCGCTTCATACTCGTCGCCAAACCCACTGGCTCCAGGTATTCTACAAGTCTCTGCAAGGTAAAGCCCCCCTTATCTCAGCTCACTGGTCAGCATAGCAGCACTCACCTGTAGCAGACGCTCCAGCAGGTATATCTCACTTGTCACCCCCAAAGCCAATTCCTCTTTTGGCCGCCTTTCCTTCCAGTTCTCAGATGCCAATGACTGGAACGAACTGCAAAAATCACTGAAGCTGGAGACTCATATCTCCCTCACTAGATTTAATCACCAGCTGTCAGAGCAGCTCACAGATCACTGCACCTGTACATAGCCCATCTGTAAATAGCCCATCCAACTACCTCATCCCCATACTGTATTTATTTATTTATTTATTTATCTTGCTCCTTTGCACCCCAATATCTCTACTTGCACATTCATCTTCTGCACATCAATCACTCCAGTGTTTAATTTGGATATTGTAATTACTTCGCCACCATGGCCCATTTATTGCCTTACCTCCCTTATCTTACCTCAGTTGCACTCACTGTAGACTTTTTCTACTGTATTATTGACTGTATGTTTGTTTATTCCATGTGTAACTCTGTGTTGTTGTGTGTCGAGCTGCTTTGCTTTATTCTTGGCCAGGTCGCAGTTGTAAATGAGAACTTGTTCTCAACTAGCCTACCTGGTTAAATAAAGGTGAAATAAAAAAATCATAATAATAATTTTCCCTCGTCATGATGCCATCTATTTTATGAAGTACACCAGTCCCTCCTGCAGCAAAGCACCCCACAACATGATGCTGCCAACCCCATGCTTTACGGTTGGGATGGTGTTCTTCGGCTTGCAAGCATCCCCCTTTTTCCTCCAAACATAAGGATGGTAATTATGGCCAAACAGTTCTATTTTTGTTTCATCAGACCAGAAGACATTTCTCCAGAAAGTACGATCTTTGGCCCCATGTGCAGTTGCAAACCGTAGTCTGGCTTTTTTATGGCGGTTTTGGAGCAGTGGCTTCTTCCTTGCTGAGCGACCTTTCAGGTTATGTCGATATAGGACTCGTTTAACTGTGGATATAGATACCTGTTGTACCTGTTTCCTCCAGCATCTTCACACGGTCCTTTGCTGTTGTCCTGGGATTGATTTGCACTTTTCGCACTAAAGTACGTTCATCTCTAGGAGACAGAATACGTCTCCTTCCTAAGCAGTATGACAGCTGCGTGGTCCCATGGTGTTTATACTTGCGTAATATTGTTTGTACAGATGAACATGGTACCTTCAGGCATTTGGAAATTGCTCCCAAGGATGAACCAGACTTGCAGAGGTCTACAATTTTTTTTCTGAGGTCTTGGCTGATTTCTTTTGATTTTCCCATGATGTCAAGCAAAGAGGCACTGAGTTTGAAGGTAGGCCTTGGAATACATCCACAGGTACACCTCCAATTGACTCAAATTATGTCAATTAGCCTATGAGAAGCTTCTAAAGCATTGACATCATTTTCTGGAATTTTTTCAATCTTTTTAAAGGCACAGTCATCTTAGTGTAAACTTTTGACCCACTGGAATTGTGATACAGTGATTTATAAATGAAATAATCTGCCTGTAAACAATTGTTGGATAAATTACTTGTGTCATGCACAAAGTAGATGTCTTAACCAACTTGCCAAAACAGTAGTTTGTTAACAAGATATTTGTGGAGTGGTTGAGAAACGAGTTTTAATGACTCCAACCTACGTGTATGTCAACTTCTGACTTCAACTGTATGTAGTGCATATGTTACCTATGTGAGGTAGCAAAAGAGATGCTGCATCACTCTGGGCAGTGCACTGTACCTTTTGGAGTGTGTGTATGTTTGTGTGTGCTTGCCTGCATGTGTGGCTTGCTTGGCGAGATGGGTTTATGCTAAATAATGATGCACATTTCTGTACGGGCTCCAGGTGTGAGACTAATTGTATCTTATTTTCCACATGAAGACATTAACACTCAAACCACTTTGCCTTTTAGCATTTATGCCTCTGCTAGAGAACATTGTCAGCTGTCACTATTAGCATACGCATCAGATTCATCTACTGTGTTGTCAACCTAAATAAATACCATTAAAAAAAACATATGGAATGAATGTAGTCATGTCTTAAGAATATTTTGTTTATTTAGAAAAAGTTCTATATATATTTTGAAGTACGTAAACGGCATGTAGGAATATGTTTTATACTACAAATGAATATGCTACTGCAACACCTAGGCCTTGCCTATTTTTGCTTCTCTTCAAATAAAAACATTACAATGTAATGCATTTGATAGTTTTTTTGTAGATTTGACTAGTACTAGAGTTATAGTAAGTAATACAGTCCAGTTACAGCTTGTTTTGACAAAGTAGAAACAAAAAAGAGATTATCAACCAGCAAGGCACACAGGTCAAATGATTTACCTTAAAGGTAAGCCTAAGCACCAACATTTTATAAATAGCCCAGAGCATAAACAATTGTATGCATAAACAACAAGTAGAGTAGCGTTATAGTAAGTAATACAGTCCAGTTACAGCTTTTTTTGACACAGTAGAAATGAAAAGGAGGCGCAGGTCAAATGCGCTCTTGACGCTCTTCCTTACCCAAACCGTGCCATCCCTCCAAGACTCCTTGCTCACGGTGCTGGTTGGGATCACCGTCTCACTTGGCCCTGTTCTGCTTTTTCTCCGGCGAGGCTCAGACATCGGAGGCAGAGGCTCGCAGTCGGATTGTCATGAGCAACATCGATTTCAGGCTCAATATTTACATTTACATTTAAGTAATTTAGCAGACGCTCTTATCCAGAGCGACTTACAAATTGGTGCATTCACCTTATGATATCCAGTGGAACAACCACTTTACAATAGTGCATCTAAATCTTTTAGGGGGGGGTTAGAAAGATTACTTTATCCTATCCCAGGTATTCCTTAAAGAGGTGGGGTTTCAGGTGTCTCCGGAAGGTGGTGATTGACTCCGCTGTCCTGGCGTCGTGAGGGAGCTTGTTCCACCATTGGGGTGCCAGAGCAGCGAACAGTTTTGACTGGGCTGAGCGGGAACTGTGCTTCCTCAGAGGTAGGGAGGCGAGCAGGCCAGAGGTGGATGAACGCAGTGCCCTTGTTTGGGTGTAGGGCCTGATCAGAGCCTGAAGGTACGGAGGTGCCGTTCCCCTCACAGCTCCGTAGGCAAGCACCATGGACTTGTAGCGGATGCGAGCTTCAACTGGAAGCCAGTGGAGAGAGCGGAGGAGCGGGGTGACGTGAGAGAACTTGGGAAGGTTGAACACCAGACGGGCTGCGGCGTTCTGGATGAGTTGTAGGGGTTTAATGGCACAGGCAGGGAGCCCAGCCAACAGCGAGTTGCAGTAATCCAGACGGGAGATGACAAGTGCCTGGACTAGGACCTGCGCCGCTTCCTGTGTGAGGCAGGGTCGTACTCTGCGAATGTTGTAGAGCATGAGCATACAGGATCGGGTCACCGCCTTGATGTTAGTGGAGAACGACAGGGTGTTGTCCAGGGTCACGCCAAGGTTCTTAGCACTCTGGGAGGAGGACACAAGGGAGTTGTCAACCATGATGGTGAGATCATGGAACGGGCAGTCCTTCCCCGGGAGGAAGAGCAGCTCCGTCTTGCCGAGGTTCAGCTTGAGGTGGTGATCCGTCATCCACACTGATATGTCTGCCAGACATGCAGAGATGCGATTCGCCACCTGGTTATCAGAAGGGGGAAAGGAGAAGATTAATTGTGTGTCGTCTGTGTAGCAATGATAGGAGAGACCATGTGAGGATATGACAGAGCCAAGTGACTTGGTGTATAGTGAGAATAGGAGAGGGCCTAGAACAGAGCCCTGGGGGACACCAGTGGTGAGAGCACGTGGTGCGGAGACAGATTCTCGCCACGCCACCTGGTAGGAGCGACCTGTCAGGTAGGACGCAATCCAAGCGTGGGCCGCGCCGTAGATGCCCAGCTCGGAGAGGGTGGAGAGGAGGATCTGATGGTTCACAGTATCAAAGGCAGCAGATAGGTCTAGAAGGATGAGAGCAGAGGAGAGAGAGTTAGCTTTAGCAGTGCGGAGAGCCTCCGTGACACAGAGAAGAGCAGTCTCAGTTGAATGCCCAGTCTTGAAACCTGACTGATTAGGATCAAGAAGGTCATTCTGAGAGAGATAGCAGGAGAGCTGGCCAAGGACGGCACGTTCAAGAGTTTTGGAGAGAAAAGAAAGAAGGGATACTGGTCTGTAGTTGTTGACATCGGAGGGATCGAGTGTAGGTTTTTTCAGAAGGGGTGCAACTCTCGCTCTCTTGAAGACGGAAGGGATGTAGCCAGCGGTCAAGGATGAGTTGATGAGCGAGGTGAGGTAGGGGAGAAGGTCACCGGAAATGGTCTGGAGAAGAGAGGAGGGGATAGGGTCAAGTGGGCAGGTTGTTGGGCGGCCGGCCGTCACGAGACGCAAGATTTCATCTGGAGAGAGGGGGGAGAAAGAGGTCAAAGCACAGCGTAGGGCAGTGTGAGCAGGACCAGCGATGTCGTTTGACTTAGCAAACGAGGGTCGGATGTCATCAACCTTCTTTTCAAAATGGTTGACGAAGTCATCCGCAGAGAGGGAGGAGGGGGGGGAGGGGGAGGAGGATTCAGGAGGGAGGAGAAGGTAGCAAAGAGCTTCCTAGGGTTAGAGGCAGATGCTTGGAATTTTGAGTGGTAGAAAGTGGCTTTAGCAGCAGAGACAGAAGAGGAAAATGTAGAGAGGAGGGAGTGAAAGGATGCCAGGTCCGCAGGGAGGCGAGTTTTCCTCCATTTCCGCTCGGCTGCCCGGAGCCCTGTTCTGTGAGCTCGCAGTGAGTCGTCGAGCCACGGCGCAGGAGGGGAGGACCGAGCCGGCCTGGAGGATAGGGGACAGAGAAAATCAAAGGATGCAGAAAGGGAGGAGAGGAGGGTTGAGGAGGCAGAATCAGGAGATAGGTTGGAGAAGGTTTGAGCAGAGGGAAGAGATGATAGGATGGAAGAGGAGAGAGTAGCGGGAGAGAGAGAGCGAAGGTTGGGACGGCGCAATACCATCCGAGTAGGGGCAGAGTGAGAAGTGTTGGATGAGAGCGAGAGGGAAAAGGATACAAGGTAGTGGTCGGAGACTTGGAGGGGAGTTGCAATGAGATTAGTGGAAGAACAGCATCTAGTAAAGATGAGGTCAAGCGTATTGCCTGCCTTGTGAGTAGGGGGGGAAGGTGAAAGGGTGAGGTCAAAAGAGGAGAGGAGTGGAAAGAAGGAGGCAGAGAGGAATGAGTCAAAGGTAGACGTGGGGAGGTTAAAGTCACCCAGAACTGTGAGAGGTGAGCCATCCTCAGGAAAGGAACTTATCAAGGCGTCAAGCTCATTGATGAACTCTCCAAGGGAACCTGGAGGGCGATAAATGATAAGGATGTTAAGCTTGAAAGGGCTGGTAACTATGACAGCATGGAATTCAAATGAGGAGATAGACAGATGGGTCAGGGGAGAAAGAGAGAATGTCCACTTGGGAGAGATGAGGATTCCAGTGCCACCACCCCGCTGGCCCGATGCTCTAGGGGTATGCGAGAACACGTGGGCAGACGAGGAGAGAGCAGTAGGAGTAGCAGTGTTATCTGTGGTAATCCATGTTTCCGTCAGCGCCAGGAAGTCTAGGGACTGGAGGGTAGCATAGGCTGAGATGAACTCAGCCTTGTTGGCCGCAGACCGGCAGTTCCAGAGGCTGCCGGAGACCTGGAACTCCACGTGGGTCGTGCGCGCTGGGACCACCAGGTTAGAGTGGCAGTGGCCACGCGGTGTGAAGCGTTTGTATGGCCTGTGCAGAGGGGAGAGAACAGGGATAGACAGACACATAGTTGACAAGCTACAGAAGAGGCTACGCTAATGCAAAGGAGATTGGAATGACAAGTGGACTACACGTCTCGAATGTTCAGAAAGTTAAGCTTACGTTGCGAAAATCTTATTGACTAAAATGACGAAAATGCTAGCTAACTAACACTAACACTACACTGATCAAGTCGTTCCGTTGTAATGTGATAGTTTCTACAGTGCTGCTAGTCGGTAGAGGTTGGCTATTATACAAAAGCAACTTTGTAGCTAGCTAACATAACACTAATCAAGACGTTCCTTTGTAATGTATTTAGTTTCTACAATGCTGCTCGTCGGTAATAGTTGGCTAGGTATGGAACAATGGCGTCGCGGGGGACGGAAATAGCTGGCTAGCCAACCTCGATAATTACTAAACTACACAATTATCAAGCTATGACAAAGACAACTATGTAGCTAGCTAGCTAACACTGCACTAGTCAAATCGTTCCGTTGTAATGTATTAGTATCTACAGCGCTGCTAGTCGGTAACGGTTGGCTAGCTAGCAAACCCACTAGCTAGCAGTGGGTTTGATGACTAGGTGTGTTGACTAAGTCTGGAGTCAGGACAAGGCGTCGCGTCGCGGCTGGCTAGCTAGCCTCGATAATTACTCTAAACTACACAATTATCTTAGATACAAAGACGGCAAAGCCAACTATAACAATATCCGATCCTCCATCTGACTCCAGCTCATCTCAATTGTGCAGCATTTTGCATTGCTGTCAATGCGTTCATTCGTTTGGTTCGGTTTGCCATTGTGAACTTTACAGCTTATACTTACTGTCTGACTTGTCTCTCACCGAGGGGAGATTATATTATTTCCAGCCTTTCATAGTAAAATAATTAGACCGTCCACAAATAAATATTTGTGAAAATATAAAAACAGATAGTAAATGATATTTGTTGTATTTCATTTCTCGTACTATAAAAACATGAGTGTTATACCTTTGATACATTTTATTTGTAGATTCGATTAGTACTAGAGTTAAAGTAATTAATACAGACCAGTTACAGCTTCTTCTGACAAAGTAGAAACAAAAAATAATTGTATTTTTCCCAGTGTAGAGGAGGATCAGGATGCAGAGCAGGATGCACTGTGGCCACAATTCTTACACTGTTGTTCTAAATTCATTCGCCCTCTTCATCCTCCTCTTCATCCTCATCATTCAGTTCATTCAAATTCAGTCATGAAGTCATGTGCGCGATGATCAGTTTCTATCTGGTTGCTATCACCCATTCATCCATTGACATCATTAATTCAGTTAGAAAAGAGAGAGACACGTCAGCACCTGAGCATCAACTCTTTCTGCCACATTTGTTTTGGCCCGTTAGGGTAAAAAAAGTAAATAGCCTCTTAATAGTTTTCTGCTTGTGAATTGAAAATTATGACAACCAAACAGGACATTGCTTTTTTTTGCTCATTTTTTTCTATTTAAAAAAATGTAACGTCAGTGGCCGTTGGCCTATGGCGGTTCTCGTGTTAAACATTAGGTATTGGGAAATGGAAAATAAAACCAACTCTTCATAGAAAATTACTTCTCAGCAAACCTTATCACGTGAATACCAATGAGTGCTGACGTTTCTAACGCTCAGTGAAATGTAATGGTCCAGCAGCAGGGTAGACGTCATAGCATTATTATGGCATTATCCTCCTTCTGATAGAGGTCACGACCTCTCAGACTGGGGGTGGAATAGCAGCCTTTCATAGACCACTGTTCTCATGGCAGGTAGTCAGAGTAGCAGTGTGTACGAGAAAATAAGGCTGTTGAGTGGTACTGTAGATAGGACAAAATGCCTTTTAGTCAGAAAGTTTCAGACGCACACATATCATACCCCTGAAAAATGCTAACCTCCCGTTACTTTAATGGTGAGAGGTTAGCATGTCTTGGGAGTATGATATAGTGTCTAACTTTCTCACTCATCATTGTTCCGATTCATTCAGGACTATCCATAATCATGGTAGCATCCACATTAATGTAGAAGTGTTTAGAAACATATTCTTTTTTACAATAAAAGTGAGTACATAATTACACAATACATTATTTACAATTAATTTCTATTGGGCACAAAATAATCTGAAACAAAACCAAAACAAACAGATATGGATGAAAATACCCTCTAATTAATGCTGACAGTCTGCACTTTAACCTCAGCCATTGTATCTTTTCAAATCCAAAGTGCTGGAGTACAGAGCCAAAACAACAACAAATGTGTCACTGTCCCAATACTTTTGGAGCTCACTGTATCTACAGAGGGGGTTAGGCGAGGCAATGATTTTGGTCAGTTTGCTGCTCTTTTGGCTTCCCTATGCTGTCTGTGGAATAATGCCAAGTGATGTGTCAATTAGCTGACTTTTGAGGGCTGCAAACAGACATGGCGATGGATACCTTTTTCAAGGAGCATGTTGTAAAACTGGACAGGAGTTCAATCCGGCATAAATTGCTTCCGCACCCGTTCTGCTTGATATCCACTCCGACTGCTTGTCTTCTTCTTTTCCCATC
Organism: Salmo trutta; assembly: GCF_901001165.1. Taxonomy (NCBI): domain Eukaryota; kingdom Metazoa; phylum Chordata; class Actinopteri; order Salmoniformes; family Salmonidae; genus Salmo; species Salmo trutta. The sequence goes on from NC_042957.1 coordinate 51,114,379, forward strand.
ATCTGTGCTCTGTCGTGGTCTCAGTGTTGGGATATGTGAAGCGAGAGATGATGAAGGGGTGTAGGAACAGCAGCTGGACCTCCATAGAGGTCTATGGTGTCACGGTTTGACATCATCTGTACACTCAAATTATCCCAGTACCACAGCTGAGCACGGAGAGCTTTCAACACTCAACGCTTGATCTTTGATAAGATGACTTGTTCTATATTCCCTCTCTTCTTTTGTCTTTTTCCCCATACAGAGAGAAGAGGAGTGGAGCGGAGCCTGGAGTAAGGAATGGTGGCTGCTCTCCAATTCTATGTGCTGTTTCATTAACACCCATACAAGAGGCTTGAGATGCATCAAACAAGTTATTAAAGTGAGGATCGCGGGAAAATATCATGGAAGAAAGTGTTGGCAAACTTGCCACTGAGTGTGCCAGTGAAAAGCCTTCATTGAATTGAGTACATGACCATGATCAGTAAAGACAAATGGCCCTCCTCCCAGCTGTGGTAAAGAGGAGTCAGGCTGCCTCTGGAAAACATCTGTGCCCCAAGCGCCAACCAATCCATAGCTATCCCAGGTAAACACAAACACTCTAGATGGATGGATGGACGTGACATACTGTATGAGTATTTGGTCATGGATGTAAACCGCTGCACATGAGTAAATGTACGTACATGTGGGCCAGGGGAGATAAGCATGCCTGGGCAGATACAGGCCAATGAGGCCGTGCTGGACAAGAAGGATTACCACTAGAGGTATGTATTGAAACTGGAGATTACAGCTAGAGCTACAGTATACAGATGTAGGATCTTAATTTGAGCCAGTTTGCTATAGCAGGAACATAATCCTGCAGCAACAGGAAATGTGAATTATTATGTGGATTACAATGAATGGAATTTTTGTATGGGTTGATAGAACTTTCTCCTGCAACAGGGTGATCAAAATAAGATCCAACATCTGTATGATGCCTCCTGCTGTTGAACTATGCATGCAGCCTGGGAAGAATGGATCTGTTGGGGATACATATTAAAACATGTAATCATGAGGAATGTTCAACCATGAATGCTAAGTGAAGGCATCCTTGTAATCTCCAAGGTTCAGCAACCCCTTTAATAAATGGTGTTTACATGTATACACCAATAAATCATGCAATCCTTGAGGTTTTACACTTTTCATTCATATTTAACATTCAGAGGTAAACCCCAATTTAGTTTAAAGAATGTAGCATACTACAATGGGCTTTATCATAAACCAAAAACCCCTGTTGAAAGGAGTGGTTTTTAAACCGTCATAATAAAGTTTAGTCCTAGAACTGTGATGTTTGGCCTTTAAATGAATCTATCATTTCTGTGTTCCATTGAAAATTCAGCTCCTCATATTAGAAGCTGACATTTGTCCCGGGGGAAATGGTCAGCAGAACTAAGGCTCTCCTTCCCTTTCTAAGGCTCTCCTTTCCCGATGCTTCAAACCATACAAGATGAAAGATGGGTCAGAATCTTAGGGGACCAGCTCTGGACCGTGCAGATGTGTGGACTTGACTAATATTCATTACCTTTTACAAAATTGATCCCGATGCTGAATTCTGATGAGAAGATTCTGTTGAACATTAGATCTCTGATATTTTTGAATTTAGAATTTTAGTTAGGATGCATGACCTAAACATCGTAATGTATGTTTTACGTGTTAAAAAGGAATCGGTTTGCATAATGCACACCCACACAAGATCCCCACAAACGTGACCCTATAGTATATCATCATTCATTTCATGCTATGAAATTAGTTCATTAAATTCTGATTGATGACGCACAGTCACATAACTGAGTTTCACCTTCACAGACGTAAATTATGTTTGAAGAGATGCCTTGAGGGAACAGACTGGATTGATCAACACTTCTGGACACCATTCATTTAACAGAGTTGAACAGAGGCAATTTAAACTTTGGAAAAATGTCAGTCTGGTGTAGTCTGTCTTAACTGGACTCTTTCCACACATTCATGTCCATTATCCTTGGATTTGGAGTGAAGAAGGTTGTTTTTCCAATGTGAAGTATATTCACAGGGCTCCTGAGTGGCATAGCCGTCTAAGGCACTGTCTCTGAGTGCTAGAGGAGTTACTACAGACCCTGGTTTGATTCCAGGCTGTATCACAACCGGCGCCACACAATTGACCCAGCGTCGTCCGGGTTAGGGTTTGGCCGGGGTAAATAAACAGGAGGGTACTACCCCTTGTAAAATCATAATTAAAAAACATTTATTAATCAATTAAAAAAACTATTTTTTCACAAAAGTAGTGCATTGGGCCTTTACTAGTCCTGTATTAGAGGAACGATATAGCCATCTGTAGCGCGGGCAAATATATATATATTTTTAGATCAAACTGACAGCTTGTAAAACACCACTGTTTCTGTATTGTAATCTGTGTTTTCACTGATATCACCACTTGTCGGAGTCAAGTCCACACTCCATCCATATTTCATCTATCTTGCCTGTGAGCCAGTAATGTTGATGGATGACTTGTTTTCACAAGCAGGATAGACCGTGTCGCACCGTTGAATTATTGACGTGTCGCAAGGTGAAATATAAACTTGACTGAGAGGAGCATAGTAACAACGCTCCCAGACTCAACATCTCTGTCACACCCTGACTGAAGTCACCATTTTATCCTCCTCTATTTTGTTTCTCTTTCACTTACCATTACCTCAATGTGTCAGCCACACACAACCTCATTTCCATATCAAGGAACTGCAGACCCGTTGTGCTGCAGAATTATAGGACTTGCTTGTGAAATTACAAGCCCATTATATGTGATTCAAATTGGCTCATGTGCAAGAGATGTCTCTTCTTCTGATGACTGTAATTTAGGCCATCTGGGTGGAGATCAGATCAGGTTGACTTCACAGCTCAATCACAGTTCCCTTTCAAATGTAATTGTGATTTTCAAATGGTTCTGTCAACTTAGTCATAGAATGTCAATATCAACCGCAATTTACAGTGTGAAGGTAATTTTCTAATCTCAGTTGGGATGATAACAATTATGCGTACCTTATTTCATGGCCACCGAGGTGCTGTGTAGAAGTACAAACGCTCTATCAAAGCAGTTAATTGTATTTGACTCTAACATGACTTTTGCTCTAAACCACTACACAGGAGTATCAAATATATTAAATCTCATGTGAATTAATTAATTACATGTTGTCAGCAAAACAACTTCCAGACTGTGAAAACCCTCGGTATTGACATGCATCCAATCAACAGTAATTCCTGTCTCAGTAGTAATTTCTCCGGCAAAGTTTGTAATGGGTGAATGTTTTCTTGCTGTGCTGACTTGAGCAGAATCAGTATGCCCAAAGGGATGTGGACGTGGTTCCATCTGTACGTATGCATCCGCAGCGCAGCCTGAACCACAGTCAGCTTCCTCAGCCAGACCTCCAGGCGAAGCAGCGAAGGCAATGATGGGCTTGAGTGTTAATCCTACCTTATCCCCAGGACAACGCTTCCCAGGTGCCAGAACCCAATACCGACAGGCACTTCAATCAAGGATTTTGTCTTTCGTTCTCTCTCTCTCTCTATCTGTCTCTCCTTCAATTATTTTGTCTGTGTCAGTTGTTCCTCTACGATTTTATGGTGTATTAAGTTTTTGCATGGCCCCATGCTGAGTTTCTATTCTTCCTCCTCCCATCTCAGTGCGCTTCACCAAGTTTTAGAGCAACAAAAGCTTAAAGGCATGAAATGCTGTCTCTATTCATCCTGGCTTATGTCCCTGGTATTTTCACTTTGAAGAATTACTGCCTCATCTTGGACACACTATGAAGCTCCATTTTTTATTCTCATCCCGCTGTCTGCATTAGCTGACCTTTCAGGGTTCTAACACCGGGACAATGGACCTGTCTTGTCTGGCAGTCTGCAGTATTCAGAGATCAGGACTGGATGGCGGCACTTCCAATTCAGCCTCCGAAACCAGGCCCGGAATTCATGCCTCGTGACAGATTTTATTAATGCAGGAAGACGTTGATGGATTAGCCTTCCTTTGAGGTGCAGACACATCCTTTTCAATGACAGACTATAAATAGTTGCCTGTGAATTTGGAATATAAAATGTGTGCTTGTGACATTTTAATGTTTTTCTTTCTCGCTTCACATCTCTATTGCTGAGATACTGTATTTAAACAGGAAACAAGTCCTTTGGAAACTTAAGAGCCATCTAACTAATATCCTAACTCTAACCTTCAAATGTAATAACAAGGCAATACAATAATCTATTCTTATGACTTAAACAAAAATTGTATATGAAGCCGTTGTGGGAGGCTTATTCTCCCTGATCTATTTGCCCTGGAGGCGGGTGCTACTGATCATGCTGTCTGGGGTCTGGATCCTCTTTCATCTACTGTACGTTCATCACGATCAGAACAATCCATTTCCTATTCACTGTTTCTTTCATTTCTCCACGATGCTACAATAAGGAATTTAATAAGGCTTCTCTTTTTCAGAATTGTTCATGTCCAAAGGTTGAATATTTTTTGTTTGACCTTTTCTCAGATAGTCATCAAATAATCCAAGTTGTCCGAATGACAACATCAACATCATGACAACACATGAGTCAGACATCTTTCTGCTCGTAACAATTGGTTTGCTTTATATTGCGTTTGTCACACGCAGAGAATGAACAACTCTTCAGATGGGTTTTTTTCTGCTCAGTTTCAGTGAGCCAAATGCCTGAAAGAGTCTTGTACAGATGTTTGCTGAGAAACCCAATCCGTTTAAAAGCAGACAGAAACATTGGCTCGCTTGATGCCCCAGTTTTCCAAGACCTCAAAGATATCTTTAAGAGGATTGACCATAACATGCAACACCAAACCTGGCTCTTTCATATAAACCTGTTTAATTCAATAAGAGGAATAATAAAATGAATATAATGACATTAGTGTATCTTGAGAGATGATCGTCATCATGCATTACCTGTCAACAACTTGACCATACAGTTGTGATGTATTATGAAGGGGTAGGCACATGATAGTATTGAGTACATCAACTGGGGAAACAAGCAGAGCATCTGAAATGTGTCCTACTTCACATTATTTTGACAACATTTACTCTTCACAGTAACTCTGTCTCATCAAACCCAGAAGATTGCTCAAAGAGGAACTTTTACCAATTTTTGTCCTCTTCAATAGCTGCCATACTGCTGTAATTACACACTATTAAGCAATGAGGCAATCTGGATTGCAAAGCAAATTAACAGGTTTTCAAACCAATATCCATGTGCTGATACACCGACAAGCTGTTCTTTGAGCTCTGTGCGTGAACCCACTTTGGAAAATATCAAATGTGTGTGTGAAGATTTTTCTGTGAGCTTGTTTTCTGTAGATGCAAGCAGTATTACTGCATATGGTGACACTTGTGCTTCAAGGTTGCAACTTGGGATCCACTGTAATAAGGCAAAAACATTTCCAAAGACCATGGCAAATAGTCCTAATACATAGAGAGCTCATTATTTGGCATAGCCTGTCTTGGAGATGGTCTCAGCCCACTGTGCTACTTACTGTATACGGAAGCAGACTAACAAGCAGAAACCTCATGTGTTCACACTAATATGTAGCCGCAGGGCTAATTCAGGGCTATGTATTCCAGCAGTACAGTCGGCTCCTCTGTGCCAGGAAGCATCTCTTCATCTGTACACCTTTAACTAAGAGAGGGAGCTGGGAGACTTTACAGATTGTGGATGAAGAGCAACATCTCTAGTAACTCAGTGATTTGGTTGATCCTTTTATTTGATGTCAATGAGCAGTGAGACTTATTAAGAATGACAATCGCTAATGGATTGGGAGTGCCTTTGGACACGGTTTGACATATCTTATACACGTTCCTTATTCAGTCGGGTGTAATACGTCCAAACATATTGGTGTGTCAAAATCACCCGTGTTTTGTGTTTCCTCCTTTTCCCTGTGGTGTTCTCCATCCATGGAGACCAGACCAGAGTAATGAGCTCCAGAGAGAATTCAACGTGAGTTAAATGCCAATCATCTTGAATATTAATACACAACCAGAACAAATATTTGAGGTCTATTGTGAATGGAACGCCTGTCATCATCCTGTTCTTCACTCAATGATTTCCTGTACAGTTGATCTAACTCTTACATGCTGACCACACCGCTTGCGTTGCTCGCGTGCATGAGCATTGCAAAATAAATGTACACATACATGTTATTCAATCATTGCACCCACACTGCTCGCACACGCCAACGAGCGTCTGCGTTGCCAGGCGCTAAAAAGGAAGTTGCTTCTATTTGTGGCGCAGAACGGGCTGCAAGTCCTACCTCTCTTTGGTATAGTCAGTTTGTTTTGGCTGCGAATGTTCCTGCCTGTCATTGTGATTCGGTCAAGGGGTAGTCAATCTCTGAATTGATATTTTAGGAGGCTGACAGCGAAGTCAGTGCAGAGTTGTGTCTATCTTCCATGAAGCTGAGGTAGGGACAGGGTCTGAAGTGCCTCAGTATAACTGGAGTATCCTCCTAGGATGGTGCAGCATGCTCTCTTCTGAATACGCTCCAGGTCTTCAGACTGGGCCTGGGTCAGTGAGCTGTGCCAAGCAGGAGCGGTATCCTCCAAGGTGGGGCGTATGTAGCCGGTGTAAATGCTCACTAGGTCTTCCTATGGCACATGGAACCTTTTAAGGCAGCGAGGGAGAACCTTTTCTGTTGCTCTTGGTTACCATAATAGCAATCTGGGCCCAGATTCACAAAACCTTCTTAAGAAGAAATGCATTCTTAACTGACATTTTTTCCTTAACTATAGATTTAAGAAGAAAGTTAAGCAAAGTTGCTATTTCTCAAAAAAGTTATTGGAAATTTTCTTGCACTATTTCTGATGTTTCTCCTTAAGCAAAAAGTTAAGAAAACATTAGATTCTTGAAAATAAAGTTATTGGAAATGTTCTTACTTCCAAGATAGCTAAACCCTTGTCTTAAACTCAGGGCAGTGAGAGAAAAAGCTCATAAAAGCAATTGAACATGTTTTATTCACTCACAAACTTAATCTGAAAGTTTCAGTATTGATTATTTTAAACCCAAGAACATGTTTTAGAACAGTAATCTTAGTTAGAAATATGCCAACCGGATTTCCATTGCTAGCTAGATAGCTAGCTAAAACAGTTGCCTAGCTTAAGAAGATTTGTAAGAAGATATTTGAGAAGTTCGTAAGAAAATCATAAAATCTTAAGATGTTGTTGAGGAATTGCACTTACAATTGCACTCACTTTTTTTTAAGAAGCTTTTTAAGTTTTTGAGTAAGAAGTGTTTTGTGAATCTGGGCCCTGCTCGCACCATTGTGAGTCCTTCTGTACCGTTACCACACTATCACACAATTTGAGATCCTGGCCCTTGATCCGGAGAGGGCACAGGACAGGTGGGTTAATAGGACTTTGCACTTGGCAGGGTTCAGTGACATTCTGCTTGCATGAACCCACATGTTGAAGTTGTTCAGGGCCCGGCTGCAGTGGGCTGATGTTTCCTGTTATACACGTGCGGAGCAGATTTAGATTGTCAACATATTTCCATCTACTGTTGACATCCTGGGCTGCGCTGTCAATGACCGCAAGGAAGATGAAAGAGCCCAGAAGAGTTCCTTGAGCCATACCTCCTGCCGGCTCCTGCCAGCCTGAGAGGCTGTCTTGGTAGTGTACCTGTTGTTTGCAGCCGGTCACAAACTGCAGAGCCATGCTATGAGGGCAGGTCTGACACTCAGTTGGATTAGGCGTTCAACGGCGATGGTGTGGCCGATTTTGTCAAAGGCTTTGAAGAAGTCAGTGGGGATGAACGTGGTTATGGTGGATGGGATGTCTGATTTCTTGTAAACCACAGTCCAGGAGGCATAGGTAGATGATCTTTCTGGGGTCTATGTTGGGTGTCATGTCTTCCTTCATCCAGCTCTCAGCAACTTTTGATAGTTGTGGTGTCAGGGATATTGGCCGTAGCTGGTTGAGTGAAGGATGGTGGGCCTCAAGGATGGGCACGACCATGGCTTCTTTCCACTGGGAGGGGAATTCACTTTGCTGGAATGAAAAATTGAGGATGTTACAGATTAATTGACTTAACTCGCAGGCAAATTCTCATAGGATCCGCTGTGGCACACCGTTGGGGCCGAGGGCTTTGTTGGCTTTGATCACATGCAGATTTTCATACACCTCCCAGGGTTTGATTTCAGGGAGAGGCTGCAGCGCAGGTAGGAAGGGTGGGAGGGTTATTGTGTCGAGGGGGGTTAGTGATTGGCTGACTTGTTGTTCATTTCATTTGCTATTCCAATTTTTTGTTTTGATCATAGCCAGGAATATTGATTTTCAGAGAGACCTTGTCATAAGTTTCGCCTTCTGAGGAAGAAGAAATATTGGACCAATACGCAGCGTGGTAAGTGTCCATACTTATACTTTTTATTTAAATGTGAACACTGAAACAAAACAAGAAAACAAACGACAGTCCTGTAAGGTAACCTAACTATACATGGAGACAACCACCCACAAACACAAGAGAAAATAAACCCACTTAAATATTACCTCCAATTAAAGGCAACGAAGAACAGCTGCCTTCAATTGAAGGCCAAACCAAAACCCTGAACATAGAAATAGAAATACTAGAAAATCAAACAGAAATACATAACATAGAACTAACCCAAAAAACCCAACAACACAAAACAAACACACCCCTGCCACGTCCTGACCAACTACAATAACAAAATGACCCCTTTACTGGTCAGGACGTGACAGACCTCTTTCATTCCAGCCATGGTTTGCACCTGTCTGTGCCATTGTTTTGTCTTCTCTTTTTTAAGACAAGCAATCTGGTTAAAATAAAATGTTTTGCGTGACGGATGGCTTTCTGAAGTTTGTTCCTGTAGAATCTGGAAAGTGTAGAATTCTTTCCACGGCCATATTCCTTTTGACGACGAGTGATTTAATCTATTTTTTTGCAGTAGGTGTTTTATCTTTCATTAGTCGGTACAATTTTCAGTCATTTGTGTTGGCAGATATTGATTTCATAGTAACATGACATAATACAGACATACGACATACAACATTGTGAGCATTAACCTTGTATAAGCTAGACCATGACACTGTCATTTTCATTATTGCTCTATATAGTAGTGGAGCGCTGAAAGAGATGTGGGCTCAGTATATGACGTACAGTGGGAAGGGTATGTAGGTCTACAGCCCACATCGAAACCTCAGTAGAGAGCCTCAATGGGAGATTTAGTGTAGCTAATGGCATGGTACTGTGCTGGTAATGTGACACTGTGCTGGTAATGTTAACTGTGTTTCTCATCAGGACACCAATGTTTTTCCTTTGTTGCTACAGAGGTGATTCCATGACTATGTTGAAATAATTTTGCAACATTTAGTCATAGGCTACGAATACCACATTTTTCTTATATCTGTTAGTCCTGTTAAAATTTCTACACTCCAATTTCCAACATAAAAATGTATAATCTAGTTTAGGCTACATTATGGACCAAAACTGACCGTTCGACAGGAGACTAAAGTTCATATTCCATAATTATGAGTCATAATCTCAAGCTTTCAACTACTGCACTTCTTTCCATGATATTGTCAAATCACTGGGGTTTGTGATCAGCAGCATTGAAGGCAGCTACTGATGGTCTGAAGAATTCTGCCTCGGTCTCCTTGTTCTGCACATTCAGAAAGCAGGGCGGGCTAGTGCAGAGGGACGTTGTCATGGTAACAGATGAAAAACAGCCATGGATGACCATGAGTGACGAAGGCCTGCCAGTAGGATGGTTTGTATTGTGGAAGTTGTTTCATGACCTGATTTCATACCGCACTGCATCACGTTGAGAATTTCCACAAACACATGCCAATAAAAAGTAGCGAGAGTGCTAAATCAAGATTATAGTATAGCACTGAAGTACACAACTCAGTGTTTTAATACTGCTTCTAACTCCCATTCAAATGTATGTAATCAAGGCTGACGTTTGACGTTTCTGTGTTGCATTTGTCAAATAAATTCAGACAGTGTTTGGGTGGAGGAAGACTAACGATGAGCATAACTTTGAAATAAAATAATGCTGTTGTTTTTCTCTGCATAACCTCTTACTTCACCCTGTCTTGGGCTTGTATTTGATGAAGCCCAGAATAGCTCCTCAAGTAGCCTTTTCACTAAAACGACACAAATACTGGGCCGTAGTTGAAATGAAACATCATAGCTTTGTCCTTATCATAGTCAGAGTTTGTCAATCTGACCTAGATTTTCTTTGAAACGGCTCATTTCATTCCCTGTGCTGTTGTCTCTTTCGGGTATTCCAGTTCAAACAAGCCAAGAGAAGATACAGCAAGGTTTATTCCATACACACAAATGATCTGATGGTTATTCACAATGGACCGATTTCAGACTCCATATGCAGTAGCTACTGTTTCTATTGTTGTTGTGGACAACACTGGGATTCACTGTCATTTGCATGTAGCCTCATCACTATGAGGAAAGGATGTGAAAAATATTTGAGCAAAGTCTTAAAGCGGACCGAGCCACAACATTTTCAAAGCGGCAGCTGGGAGGATTCCATTTGGATTCTGTTTCCAAACAGGAGGGATGCATGGGAATGTGTGTCGATGAGTTTGTGTGCACATCTTTGATGAGCAGGGAGCTTGTGAATAATACCTCGTAAACGTGTGACACAGTGGGATATTCTACAGTAGTAGAACTAGATTCAGAAGGAGTATCAAAACACATTGTCTTCCGTAATTAATTAATCTTTATTTAACGAGGCAAGTCAGTTAAGAACACATTTTTATTTTCAATGACAGCCTAGGAACAGTGGGTTAACTGCCTTGTTCAGGGGCAGAATGACAGATTTTTTACCTTGTCAGCTCAGAGATTCGATCTTGAAACCTTTCAGTTACTAGTCCAACACGCTAACCACTAGGCTACCTGCCGGATTAATACTTTTACCCAGGGTATTTGGATGCTTTCATTCAAGAAGCTCATTGTTGTCATTACATTGTGATGATGCAGCTACTGTGGAGCTGTTGTCCTCAGCATGCACAGGATTATAGTTGAGTGTCTGCTGTGCCGTGAGAGGGAAGTGGGACTCACAGAGAGCTCTCATTACCCTGACTCCAGAGAGCTAGACTGAAGCAAACCCCTGATTGGGGCATAATAACATGGTCAGCAGGCAACATTCTTTGTCAAGGGGTCAAATGAGGCTCAGGCTGATAAACTAATGGGACCTCTTTTCCATCGTCCGTATTATTAAAAAGACATTGATTTATTCAAGTACAAAAGGCCTTTGTTGTGATTTGTGAGCTTTTCAGTGCCAGTCATGATGAATGCATGTGTTATCAGAGGGGTTAGGTTAAATGCAGGGGACACATTTCAGTTGAATGCATTCGGTTGTACACCTGACTGGGTATCCCCCGTTCCCTTACTTTCTTTCTTGCTCTAATACATAGTCACAACTCAGAATAAAGGCTTGAAACAACCAGACTGAATATATTGACAGCATTGAATCATTTTGTTTTTTCTTTGTAAAGTAGTCAAGGGATACAGTGCACAGACTGTATGGGTAAAATCACTGGGGAAGCCAAGCCAGGGGAAAAAGCCATATTACAACCTATGTGTTGTGATAATTGTGTTGTTTGTTCTATAACCTGTTAGTTCATATGCCTTGCCACCGTGACATATACTGTAGGTCTAAAGGCCGATACATTAACAAGACACACTGGCAGAAGAAATTCAACCATGCTTTTGTTTCATCACCAAACCGGAGAGCAACATCTGTCCGGTGAAGTCCACAAAGCATATTGCATGGAGCAAACAGTTACATGACCTACAGCATGGTCAATCAAGTTAATATTTAAGACATATTTGGATTAATAAACCAATATTGATTTAGAATGTTATTTTATTTTATTTAACCTTTATTAAACTAGGCAAGTCAATTAAGAACAAATTGTTATTTACAATGACGGCCTACCAAGAGGCAAAAGGCCGGAGAGTTACCACAAGTCGCAAAGAAATTGGAGCTATCTCTACTATTGCAGCACCATTTCAACTTCAACATTTTAACATTAATCAAGCACCTATGCTTTGTCTAATACAGTGACAACTAAGATACCAAAAACAATTTAGTCCAACGTAAGCTAAATATCATGTGTCTGTCCATGGCACTGACTCCTCATCTCTTTCATGTTGCCGAAACGTTCTATGACGCTGTCATAGAGTACACACTTTTGGTTTTTGTTGTCCTAGGCTACCTGGCTAAAATGCTTGCTTGCTAGCCTAACTTCCTTTCATGGGCAACGATTAGACAACTAGTTAACATTAGCCTTCTACATCTAGCTACATATTGAACTTCCATCCCCTCAGGCCAGAGGCACAATGTATGAATCTATGATTGGATCAGAATCGCCTTTATAATCAATGGCCTGTACGGAGAATTAAGTAAAACCACAAGACTAAATCCCTATCTCCGTCCATCACTAATTTAGGAAAGGGACAATTTTAGCTAGCTAGCTAGCCACAGGAGGACAATAACACAACGAGATGCAACAATTCAAGTGTTTTTCTGTCAATGACGTTTGCCTTGATGTGATGTGATTGGTGTGAAGCCAAATCCAAACTGGCTTCTCATTACACTTTTTTTTGGTGTGCCAGGACCGTACACAGTTGAGCTCACTCAGTTTAGCTCAACGCGGATTGGATATATATATATATATATATATATATATATATAGGGAGGGAGGCCAAATGCTCGCTGGCTTCCCTTGCATTCGATGCTACGGGCTGCAAAAATATCATACTATTTTTGACCAGACAGCATCAGATAGATGGGCTGCACATACAGAGACAGAGTGGCGCTGTTTCACTTGCTTGGATGCTTTCTCCGGTGAGATACATCAGCCTCTTGCGAATTTAAGAAAAATTATGAAACACAAGACAAATGATTTTATGTGTTCATTTCTTTTTTTAATTGGTAATTGTTATTGGGGAACCCGTGAATACAAACCACTGCACAGACATACAGTACATGTGATATGCAGATACTTTTTGGGAGGTGAAACTAGGCAGTAAAGCAATACAAAACAAACACATACAAACGACGACATACAGTAAAGCATATTCCATCAATCAACTCCTGTGTTTTGACGTAAAAGTGGCCAAAACAAGGTCGACAAAAGCCCTATAAATTGCTACACTTACTAATCTTGGTGACATCGAGGTCAGATTTTGCCGTAGAGAGAGCTGTGGGGCAATGATGCGCGGCAGCAGACACTCAGCAGAAGCCATTCAGATTGTCACCTGGGGCCCATGTAGCTCACAACCTCCCTGTATGGTGAACATGTTAGGAGCTACCTCAGACGACTGACAACAAATACATGCTACATCATTGGATGTCTTATGTCGAATGTATGTCCTAATATGTGCACCGTACGGCAGAACAACAGGGATGCAAGGAGCCTGATATCCTCCAGGTCGGTCTGCTTCATAGAGCCACAGATTAAACGGGTCTCTGGTGGACCATCAGACTCATTCGGACCAGGATGAGAGTTCACTTCTACCCTAAAAGTGTGAGGCTTTAGAGGAACTAATGAACCCCCTGTTTGTCTGTTGGGAGTAAACAGAAACATGTCTTGTTTTTTAAAGTGGTGTGGCTGCAGTGCATCCAGTCTGCCTGTTTCGTTTCACCTCTCTCTATCCTCCTCGTCCTCTTTCTCTCTCCCCAGTGGAATCCTGAAGTTCGCCAAACAAATACTTCTGCAATTTTTCCTCACCTACCTGCACACCCTGTAGTGAAGGGAAATGGTGTGGTTTTGTAAGAGTATGATGGGTAGAGAGCAAGTCCCTCCCAACAGCTGGAAGTCTGATCAGGCCTTTGGATGTGACTGGTTCAGAGCAAATAATGATAGAATCTATTGTTCAGAAATAAAGAGACTTTGAAGGGTTTATTGCAAAATGCAGAAATCAGCTGTCTCATTATTGCACCAGACCTACAGGGATTTTATGATTGAAATGAGCAGCTCATTCATTGATGACAGAGAATCATCAAACACCGTCAAAAATGTTGGAAATTAATGAAAGGGAAAAACTGCTGTGATGTACTCGATGTCGCTAATGCTCTACAGAGTTGGAGTTGGTTTATAATACAGTCAGGAGGGAAGTCATCTGATTAAAACATAGCTTTTCTTTGAAAGTTACAGCTGAGAAACTGGAGCAGGTCTTTCTAAATAAATATTTAAGCTCCAATCCCTTACATCTCCGAGACATCGTCCCTGTAAGAAGCCTCATTTGCTATTTGCTGATTTACCCAGCGTTTGTATCCCTGTCGATAGGCTTTTTCCTTTTACCAGAAAGACAGCTGCAGGTGCTTATTTTAGCCGTCAATCACAATTTACCTCTTGAAAAAAAAGACAATCTCTTTGTTGGCAGTGCATTTGCATAACATTATGTCTGATAGACCACGTTGAGGAGAGAGGGAGGGAGCGAGAGAGAGAGAGAGAGAGAGAGAGAAAGAGAGAGAGAGAGAGAGTGAGAGAGCACCATTAGCGCTGAGAGCATTAGCTGTGCTGAGGGGAAGAACTCTGTGGACCTGACAAAGTGGAGATACTAGACAGAGCTGTACTGTTGCGAACCCTGAAAGGCTTCCCAGTCAAATGTGACTCACTGTGACAACGACATGTGAGTGCCCATCCTCTACTGCTCCCAGGTGTGGTGTTCTGGTGAGCTCTGCCAGGCTTATTGCTGCTGGTTTTTGTTTTCGATTTTCTGGCCCCAGAAAGCAAGGCTACGCTCTAGAAATGCACTGGCACATTGCTTTGTGAATACCTGAAGGGGAGAGAGAACGTCAACCTGAAAGAGACACTGAATAGAAATTCCTTAAAATGTATGTGCTCTGTCACTCCTTCTGAGCCACAGAACTCTGACAAGAGATTGTTTTTCAGTCATTTATTGAGAAACCACCAAGACCATGGCCTTGTCAGACCATTAGATGAACACAGACAAAGACATTGGTTGGCAAGACCAAGGTCCAGACCAATACCTTTGGTACTGAGGCCCACACCCAGATCCCTTTATACGCTACGACCAAAGAGAAATACTTAATCTCTGTCCAAGCTAGTTTTGAGACAATATTAATTTCTGTATTCAAACCCTGTTAGAACCACATTTTCCACCCAGTAGGAAAATGAATGTGTATGTGGAATGTACAGTCGTGGCCAAACGTTTTGAGAATGACACAAATATAAATTTTCACAAAGTTTGCTGCTTCAGTGTCTTTAGATATTTTTGTCAGATGTTACTATGGCATACTGAAGTAAAATTACAAGCATTTCATAAATGTCAAAGGCTTTTATTGACAATTACATGAAGTTGATGCAAATAGTCAATATTTGCAGTGTTGACCCTTCTTTTCAAGACCTCTGCAATCCGCCCTGGCATGCTGTCAATTAACTTCTGGGCCACATCCTGACTGATGGCAGCCCATTCTTGCATAATCAATGCTTGGAGTTTGTCCGAATTTGTGGTTTTTTGTTTGTCCACCCGCCTCTTGAGGATTGACCACAAGTTCTCAATGGGATTAAGGTCTGGGGAGTTTCCTGGCCGTGGACCCAAAATATCGATGTTTTGTTCCCTGAGCCACTTAGTTATCACTTTTGCCTTATGGCAAGGTGCTCCATCATGCTGGAAAAGGCATTGTTCGTCACCAAACTGTTCCTGATGGTTGGGAGAAGTTGCTTTTGGAGGATGTGTTGGTACCATTCTTTATTCATGGCTGTGTTCTTAGGCAAAATTGTGAGTGAGCCCACTCCCTTGGCTGAGAAGCAACCCCACACATGAATGGTCTCAGGATGCTTTACTGTTGGCATGACACAGGACTGATGGTAGCGCTCACCTTGTCTTCCCCGGACAAGTTTTTGCCCCAAACAATTGGAAAGGGGATTCATCAGAGAAAATGACTTTACCCCAGTCCTCAGCAGTCCAATCCCCGTACCTTTTGCAGAATATCAGTCTGTCCCTGATGTTTTTCCTGGAGAGAAGTGGCTTCTTTGCTGCCCTTCTTGACACCAGGCCATCCTCCAAAATTCTTCGCCTCACAGTGCGTGCAGATGCACTCACACCTGCCTGCTGCCATTCCTGAGCAAGCTCTGTACTGGTGGTGCCCCGATCCCTCAGCTAAATCAACTTTAGGAGACGGTCCTGGCACTTGCTGGACTTTCTTGGGCGCCCTGAAGCCTTCTTCACAACAATTGAACCACTCTCCTTGAAGTTCTTGATGATCTAATAAATGGTTGATTTAGGTGCAATATTACTGGCAGCAATATCCTTGCCTGTGAAGCCCTTTTTGTGCAAAGCAATGATGACGGCATATGTTTCCTTGCAGGTAACCATGATTGACAGAGGAAGAACAATGATTCCAAGCACCACCCTCCTTTTGAAGCGTCCAGTCTGTTATTCGAACTCAATCAGCATGACAGAGTGATCTCCAGCCTTGTCCTCGTCAACACTCACAGCTGTGTTAACGAGAGAATCACTGACATGATGTCAGCTGGTCCTTTTGTGGCAGGGCTGAAATGCAGTGGAAATGGTTTTGGGGGATTCAGTTCATTTGCATGGCAAAGAGGGACTTTGCAATTAATTGCAATTCATCTGATCACTCTTCATAACATTCTGGAGTATATGCAAATTGCCATCATACAAACTGAGGCAGCAGACTTTGTGAAAATGTATATATGTGTCATTCTCAAAACCTTTGGCCACGACTGTACTGTGCTCATGTTTCTCACTAAGCACATATAGCATATCAGACAAGAATACCAAATACCAGGCCTGATAGAATTGGAGGATTCACTGTAAGCCATGGTTTCGGTTTTCCAAGCAGCTCATATGTGGAGACAGTGAAGAGGTATTGTCAACATGTTCTGATGAAGAAGAAATGCCACTGCTTTATAACTCTCCGAAAACATCATGCCAACACAGAGGATTTAGTTTGCATTAAGTACAGATGAAATATGTTTCACATACGGTTGGAAAAAGGTCTAACCGGTATAACACGAGGGATGTGAACCCGAGTCTCCCACAGGATCAACCAACGTATTAGACCAAGAGGAAACTCCCTCTTAGGCCGAGGGCAGACACTGGTTTTGAAGATCGAGGGTGGGGCTACCTCATCACGTGACCATGACCGACTCATGTCCACTACGCTGGCACAATATCTGCAACATGCAATACGCTTTGTTGGATCACCCCACAAAGTTATTTTCAGGTCCTCGGCGATACCCTCTATAGCAGTCTACATAACTAGTGATAAACACATACACTACTGCATGATAATGTGACCCTGATAAGCGTCCTACAGGAATCCCATCTCATTTTATCTGGGATGAGTTTAGACCCAGCCTGCTAATGAGGACATCAGTGAAGGCTGTGGCTGCTGTATTGCAGGGGCTTGGGTCTCCAGTGCACTGTAACACGAAACACAAACTCTTCGATCAGGCCATCTATTTACGGCCCACACATTTTAATGGAGCAAAACGTATCCCTCAAGCCTGTACTCTGTCAGAATTTGGCAGCCTGGCAGCCGACTGAGACACAGAAGGTAGTAGGCTGGCTTATTCTTCCAAATGAAACCAGGGCTAGAGTTGACCTTTTTTTCTTGCACAACTGCCTCGGAATAGCTTGCATGCATGAATAGGTGCATACTGAAAACAGATATCTGTGTACAGTCAGTATGAGCTGGATGACTGTGGGTGTATGGCATAGACCTCCTGCATCGTCAATTTGACAATGTCCCTATCTGTGATTTCTCCCTGCAGTTGGAAACCAAACTGTTTGCTTTTGGCTTTGAGTCTCTGTGCTTCTTCTAAGTGCCTCCACTGTTTCAAGTCAAGTTGCGACTTTAGTTTTTTTGTCAGGGATCATCAAACAAAAGTTTACTCTCCTTTTCAAATTTTGCTTCCATAAAACATGCATACATTTCGTCTTGTTGGATATGTTAGATTCATTTAATGAGCTGGTGACACTACCACTGCATTTCAAAGCACAGCTTCTGTCACCGTCTGACAGGCTGCTCAAACATCCCCCATCTTTCTCAAGGCTGACATACCTCCCTATTTAAGTTTTCAACAAATGTAGCTCTTTTTTTTACCTTAGCGTCTGTCATGGCAGTTTTTCACCACAGCAAGGATGTCTATTTGTTTTGCTCCTATTTACTTTCTCTCTGCAAATTTACTTTACCCAAGTCATATATCTCTGCTGTTGTTTTTCCTGTGCACAATGTTTTACAGGTTTTATTGCTCAAGTCGTTTTGTTGGGCTGAATTGAATCTGACAGCCTTGTTATAGCTGCAACAACATCAGATTTATGGCTAAAAGTAGTCTTTTGTTGGGATGTTATTTTCTGTGTAGATATTTGATTGCAAAGTTTGAATGCAACATTTGAATTTACTGGCCTATACACTGTGTGTACAAAACATTGAGGACACCTCCCCCCTCCCCTCATTTTGCCCTCAGAACAACCTCAATTCATCGGGGCATGCACTCTACAAGGTGTCGAAAACGTTCCACAGGGATGTTGACTTCAATGCTTGCCACAGTTGTGTCAAGTTGGCTGGTTGTCCTTTGGGTGGTGGACCATTCTTGATACACACAGGAAACTGTTGAGTGTGAAAAACCCAGCAGTTCTTGACACACTCACGCTCCTGGCATCTACTTCAGTACCATACCTTGTTCAAAGGCACTTAAATATTTTGTCTTCCCCATTCACCCTCTGAATGGCACACACACAATCCATGTCTCAATTGTCTCAAGGCTTAAAAATCCTTCTTTAACCTGTCTCCTCCCCTTCATCTACACTGATTAAAGTGGATTTAAAACGTGACATCAATAAGGGATCATAGCTTTCAGCTGGATTCAACTGGTCAGTCTGTCATGGAAAGAGCAGGTGTTCCTAATGTTTTGTGCACTCAGTGTATGCCGACAAAGTATAGCTTTTTAAGTTTGGCCAAATTGTAAATGGCATGTATAATTGCCTTGGAATCATTAAAATAACCCCTGTACTGCCATTAGCCCAGATAATTTAATAGCCACCCAATTAACTGCCATTAACAAATTAGTCTGATACTGAAGTGATGATAAATAGTCAACTGAATGTCCTGCCACAGGTACTACTGAATCTGCCACAGCAGCATCCATTGAACAACAACAAGCAGCCAAAGAACCCTGCCGCAAACCCTCCATTCGTAACGCCTATCTTTAACATAAGTAATTACATTGTAATTACAGTACATTGTAGAATATTCTCTGCTGTACTGGTCCAGGCTTGGAGATGTTGTTAAACACATACACCAAAAAAACTGAATGGAGAGAACATCTTGTTTTATTCTATAAATTCTATTCTAAAGTGATCTGCACTCTGTGGAATCCTTCAACCTACTAGGTAAACACCTTAGAAAACCAAGGAGCTTTTGAGGTTCGTTTGACCATTATTTCATTACATTTTCACTGAAGAAAGCCTTAGTATTCAGCCTCTACTCCTGCACCTCTACAATTCCTCCATAATGGGTTTGACATTTCATTTGAATACACTTGTTGAGTCACTTACTAGTAACTAGATTGCTATTTTCTGTTCATTTATCTGAAATTGCATTGCTCATCACAATCACAGTGGACATTAATGCAATCACGGTAACATTGGGCTTTTTCGTTTTCTCCATTAGTTTCCTTCATTTGTTGAGACCTTTTCCTAATTTATTGATTATTATTCAACTTAATTGAAATGCATTTCAGATGTTTAGACTTGGCTTACACCCCCAGTATTTGATGAGCCTCAGAATATGTTAGTTTCCTTCTCTTTTCTAGCTCGACTGAATATTGTTACCATATGTTGATAGGAGACAGTCTCGAGACTGACATGGATCAGTGTTCCGCATCTGCCAATAGCTATTTTACAGGAGTTACGATACCAGAGATTCATACCGTACAGTAGTTGATGTCCTTCCTGAAAACATTAGTCCTCTTTGCCATGCTAATAAACACGTGTTTGGGATGCCTTTTTCGTCTCATGAATTAAACATGAGTTTGGGATGCCTTTTCGACTCATGAATTAAACATGAGTTTGGGATGCCTTTTCGACTTATGAATGCAAGTAATGTAGTCATGGGCATTTCGGCTACGGGTCACGACACATTTCCACACAACAGTGAACATCATCCGTGAGCCCTGTGGCTTCTGTGCTGAGGACTTAGTTGCCTTTGAGTCACTTTGCTGGGCACTGAGGTGTGACTGTCTGTTATGGTAACAGATTCTGGGGGCGGGGATGGCGTCAGGAGCTCAGCTGCAGCCTGCGACGCTGTGTGTACTCAAGGAAGTTGACGTCCCAGCTTTGTGAAACTTCATCTTGATTGTAGGAGTGACACTGAGTCAGAGCTGGGGATGTATTATGTAGGCTACTGTTGACCGAAAAAAAAACGATTGTGTCTGAATAATACCAAAGAATAATAGCACAGACCATAATCGACTCACTCCTCTCTCCTTATAAATGGAAGAATTTTTAAGACAGAGAGAACAAACGACGTGAATTGAAAAGGCATTTTTAAGTAATCATTCTGTTCAGGTGATTTAATGCCACAACATCAAAACTTTGCAGTGTCCCAGATAAAATGTAGACGTCAAATAAAGCCATAGTCGTCTCTTTAGCAATACTATACTGCCCCCTTGTGACTTCGTGAGAATAAACTCCAAAATGACAATGTGTTGTTTTCTTCTGATTCCGTAAATCACTTCTAGAAAAATGTCCTGCATTACATCTCATGCACCACCAGCGAGCACAAAGCATATACATAGTGACACATTACCGTCTGGGTTTACATCAACTAAATGATGTCTCCATCCTATGTAAGCTACTGTTAAAACACCAAGTGTAGTCTTGATGACAGCAGGCTCCACTTGTCCGCCCACCAGGCCTCTGATGACGGTCCCTACACCTTCTAGGCTCCTGTAGTGTCACACACAGTCCCACTCTATGGTTCCTGCTTTGCCTCCCAGTTTCTCTCTAGCCATCTGTATCAGCGAGGGAATGAAAGGCTGCAGGGCTGGAAAAGACAGACCACAGAGATGAGTCACTTCACACATAACCACTCCTCCTACTAGTGATAGGGTTGGCATTTGGTCCCTCAGTGAGGGGCAGCCTCCTCCACCCCGGGCCCCCCCATTGGCTCCTGCTATTCTTGGTGCCGATGATTAAGACTCACACCACACTGACAAAAGTGTGGGCTTTGCTTTGCAGGACACGTGTCAGTCAGGTTCCAGCAGTAGCATAGGAATAGCAATAGCACAGGGAACAAAGACGAGAGCAACTCCTCTCATGACTCATACTACAGCATGCGGTCATGTGTGTTCTCGTGTGTGAGGAGAAAAGAATCAACCGCTATCTCTCCAAGATGAATATGAACAGCACATACACTCCACACTATACACAATCTACAAGCACTATGTCTTTTACATTTGTCACTGGAATGAAATGGTTTATAGCGAGTGGAATCTCATCTTTGATTGCTCTGGAAATATACACTATCATGTTAGCACAGCTGAAAACTGTTGTTCTGACTAAAGAAGCAATAAAACTGGCCTTCTTTAGACTAGTTGAGTATTTGGAGCATCAGCATTTGTGGGTTCGATTACAGGCTCAAAATGCTCCAGATACACAACTAGTCTATAGAAAGCCAGTTTTATTGCTTCTTTAATCAAAACAACAGTTTTCAGCTGTGAGGAGCACAAATAGCAAAAGGGTTTTCTAATGATCAATTAACTTTTTAAAATGATAAACTTGGATTAGCTAACATAACATGCCATTGGAACACAGGAGTGATGGTTGCTGATAATGGACCTCCTACGCCTATGTAGATATTCCATTCAAAATCAGGTGTTTCCAGCTACAATAGTCATTTACAACATAAACAATGTCTACACTGTATTTCTGATCAATTTTATGTTTATTTTAATGGACAAAAAAATAGCTTTTCTTTAAAAAAACAAGGAATTTTCTAAGTGACCCCAAACTTTTGAACGGTAGTGCATTTTCAAAGTCATGTTCTATGTAGAGGTGATGGTTCGTTGAACAACACTCGAGTGATGAGTGACTGTGCCTGAGACCTGAACCTTTGTATTAGCTCCACCTTATGCCTGGGCTTCAGCACAATGAACTGGCACAGTACCAAATTCATGGCACGGTGTATCATACATAAAGTTCTTTCCCCATCATGCTCTGGACACTATGCTATGTTCATGGGGTGGCAGGTAGCCTAGTGGTCAGAGTGTTGGACTTGTAACTGAAAGGCTACAAGATCAAATCCCTCAGCTGACAAGGAACAAATCTGTTATCTGCCTCTGAACAATGCAGTTAAGGCCATCCTTGGAAAAAAAGAATTTGTTCTTAGTAACTGACTACCCTGGTAAAATAAATATTCCAGGAGTATTTTTAATTAGCAACCTGGTAACTCACACTAGATGGCAGTATAGTATAAAGAACATTTTAGTATTTCATGGCCTTTAAACTTCTGAGTAGGGCGTCAGCGGTCTGAAATAAGTGATGCAACAATATTGTCATCAACAAACAGTGGATCAAATACTGATTTATTCTAGTTGTTTAATCAAAAATAGTTGTTTTCATACTATTAATTAATGGGAACTGTTGAATTAGTGTTTTATAAGAATTACATTGCACATAAGATAAATGCTGTGCCAAACTGGAAACAAGAGTTGCCTATCAATTAAAAACGGATAAACCTGTCAAATAAACATTCATTGTCTGTTCACATTCTGTGTTCTGATATCAATTCACATACACTACCGTTCAGTTCAAAAGTTTGGGGTCACTTAGAAATGTCCTTATTTTTTAAAGAACATTTTTTTTTTGTCCATTATAATAACATCAAATTGATCAGAAATACAGTGAAGACATTGTTAATGTTGTAAATGACTATGGTACTGTAGCTGGAAACGGTTGATTTTTTATGGAATATCTACATAGGCGTACAGGGGCCCATTATCAGCAACCATCACTCCTGTGCTCCAATGGCACGTTGTGTTAGCAAATCCAAGTTTATTATTTTAAAAGGCTAATTGATCATTAGAAAACCCTTTTGCAATTATGTTTGCACAGCTGAAAACTGTTGTGTTGATTAAAGAAGCAATAAAACTGGCCTTCTTTAGACTAGTTGAGTATCTGGAGCATCAGCATTTGTGGGTTTGATTACAGGCTCAAAATGGCCAGAAACAAAAACCTTTCTTCTGAAACTCGTCAGTCTATTCTTGTATTCCATGCGAGAAATTGCCAAGAAACGGAAGATCTTGTACAATGCTGTGAACCACTCCCTTCACAGAACAGCGCAAACTGGCTCCAACCAGAATAAAAAGAGTGGGAGGCCCCAGTGCACAACTCAGCAAGACGACAAATACATTAGAGTCTCTAGTTTGATAAACAGACCCCTCACAAGTCCTCAACTGGCATCTTCATTAAATAGTACCCGCAAAACACCAGTCTCAACGTCAATAGTGAAGAGGCGACTCCGGGATGCTGAACTTCTAGGCAGAGTTGCAAAGAAAAAACCATATCTCAGACTGGCCAATAAAAAGAAAAGATTAAGATTTTTTTTCCATTTTAGTTATTTTAGCAGACGCTCTTATCCAGAGCGACTTACAGTAGTGAATGCATACATTTCATTCATTTTTTTTGTACTGGCCCCCCGTGGGAATCAAACCCACAACCCTGGCGTTGCACACACCATGCTGGCGTTGCACACACCATGCTGGCGTTGCACACACCATGCTGGCGTTGCACACACCATGCTGGCGTTGCACACACCATGCTGGCGTTGCACACACCATGCTCTACCAACTGAGGCACAGGGAAGGCTAAGATGGGCCTTAAGATGGGCACAAGAACACAGACACTGGACAGAGGAATTCTGCCTAGAAGGCCAGCATCCCGGAGTCGCCTCTTCACTGTTGACGTTGAGACTGGTATTTTGCGGGTACTATTTAATGAAGCTGCCAGTTGAGGACTTGTGAGGCATCTGTTTCTCAAACTAGACATTAATGTACTTGTCCTCTTTCTCAGTTGTGCACCGGAGCCTCACTCCTCTTTCTATTCTGGTTAGAGGCAGTTTGCGCTGTCTCAAGTCTCAAGTAAAATTGAGTCACCTAGTAAAATACTACTTGAGTAAAAGTCTAAAAGTATTTGGTTTTAAACGTAAATGTAATTAATAAAATATACTTAAGTATCAAAAGTAAAAGTAAAATAGAAATAATTTCAAATTCCTTATATTAAGGAAACCAGACGGCATACAGTTCTTGTTTTTATTTATTTACAGATAGCCAGGGGCACACTCCAACACTCAGACATAATTTACGAATGAAGCATGTGTTTAGTGAGTCCACCAGATCAGAGGCAGTAGGGATAACCAGGGATGTTCTTTTGATAAGTGTGTGAATTAGACCATTTTATTGTCCTGCTAAGCATTTCAAAATGTAATGAGTAGTTTTGGGTGTCAGGGAAAATGTATGGAGTAAAAGTGCATAATTTTCCTTAGGAATGTAGTGAAGTAAAAGTCAAAGTCGTCTAAAATATAAATAGTACAGATACCCCAAAAAACTACTTAAGTAATACTTTCAAGTATTTTTACTTAAGTACTTTACACCACTGACAAATACTGAGATATATTGTATTCTAAAAAAAATAGGAAATTATATTATTCATACTAATACAATTGCTCAAAAGGCACTCGCACCTCTGAGCTATCTTTTTTGCAGGTGCATGGTAACATTTGAATAAGATGATAAAAAATAAGAAACCCGGACACTGCTCATGATAGTATCACGCTCTTGAATACATTTAACAAACCATTTTAAAAAATCTCAAAGATAGGGGTCAAAATGATTGGCACCCCCGTTTTCAATATCTTTCATTACCTCACCTTGTGAGGATTATGGCAATGAGCCTTTTTCTAAAATGTTTTATGAGATTGGAGAACACATTGAGAGGGATCTTAGACTATTCCTCCATACAGAATCTTTGCAAATCCTTGATATCCTTCATCTGCTTTTATGGACTGCCCTCTTCAATTCAAACCACAGTTTCAATGGGGTTCAAATCCGGAGACTGAGATGGGCATTGCAAAATATTGATTTTGTGGCCAATTAACCATTTATTTGTGGAATGTGATGTGCGCTTGGGGTTACTGTGTTGCTGGAAGATCCACTTGCGGCCAGGTTTCAGCCTCCTGGCAGAGGCAACCAGGTTTTTGGCTAAAAACATCCTGGTACTGGGTAAATTTCATGATGCCGATGACCTTAACATGGCCCCAGCCTGGACCAGTGGAACTAAAATAACCCATAACTTAAAATATCCACCACCATATTTTAAAAGTATGGCATTCTTTTCTGCTTAATGAAACCAGGGGTGCCAAAAATGTAGATGTTTTTAGATTGTTTTTAATACTTGCTTAACAAAATAACTTTTTCTGAGCAATTGTATTAGTACTTTTTTTTATTTCCCAATTTCTTTAAGCATACAATATCGCTCAGTATTTGTATTATTTATTTTATACAGTATTTTTTGCTCATCTTTATCAAGGGTGCCAATAATTACGGACCTGACTGTATATCAAACATTTACAAACGATACAGTTATTTTAAAACAATTATGAAGGGCATATTGAATTCAGAATGAGATGGAGCAGGATTAAACACTTCTATTCAACACATCAAAGGGTTAAATTCAGATTACATCATCGACTCCAGCCGAGGAGCAGCCATCTTTTTCCAAGACCAACAATTTCACTTTCACCGAAGAAAAACAAATAGATATTTATTTATTAATCATCTCAAACAAGCGACTATTCCGTTCCATCGAGACAAATACCAACGAACTCCAAGGAAAATCGGTAAGATTTGCATGTCAACGTTTCAATAATTCTACTTGTCACTGTTTTTCATGGCTGTTTCAAAATGCACCACTGCCACCGGTTGCTTTGGTGATGCGTTGTAACGGTGCAATAATAAGTGATGAACAGTGGATACAATGTCGCGGGGGTAGATTTGGCAAAAACATAATGGCAGTTCTTGACAGCCTATTTTCACGATAATGGCAGGTTTTGTATGTTGATTTTATGTTGAAAAACGAATGTGCGTGACCAGTTTTTAACAACACAATACCATGCAACTTTTCTGATAGTTTATTAGGTAACCTAACCCAACCTGACATTTTGAAATAGTGTCTATCTACATGACAATAGCCCCACACGTGCATTTGTCACCAATTAAGTACAGCTGGTAGTGGGGTGATTTGAGCTAGATTAGATGAGATGTAGTGTTCTTATGTGAGGAAGTCTTTTAAATGTTAAAAGGCGCAATCAGCACTCGCTACATCCATTTTTGACTTATAAATTCATTATATGTACCTATTGAATCTAGAAGAATATAACTGGTTAATGCTTATTGAGCTTAGTTCAACTGTCATACCCCATCAGAACCCAAAATATAAGGTTGTTTTACTCCAACAAATCAAATCAAGATGACACCAATAGACATGGCAGCTCTGTTTCTAGCTCCTAATTGTTTCTACTGCTGATTGATGCTTTAAGAATGAACTCCAAATGCTGAAAATATGTGCCGCTCAAGGTCATGAACGTGTGTAAGCTTTTGGAGTATTATGTTTTTAAACACCTGTTGATCTTGTTCAGTATCACAGAGGTCAGCGTGAGAGTTCACAACATCAATATGCTCCCAAATGTTCTGTTAAAACTCTGGGAGTTTACATGCCGCTTAACACGTCAACAAACACAACATATATTTGAAGTCTTTTCACACTTCATTCGTTTTGAATGCCACTCACCAAACAAACCCATGTAACCATAAGCGTCTCTCAAGGGAAAGCAGTTTCTAGATTGAGCCAGATTGCTCTCCCAGCACCCTTTCGCCACTGTGTGATGCACATGGATGTGACTGTGGGTGTAGGGCCTGAGTAAATCATGTATCCATCTGGGCCAGCAGCACTGTGAGGAATGGAGGAAGGAAACGGTTGTAGTCAGGGGAACTTAACTGTTTTCCAAAGTGGAGGCAGGAAGTCAATCAGCTCTGGGGAGATGACAGCCAATGAATGCAGAGAGAGAGGTGATGTGTGTTCTGCATTTTATGTTGAATTTGAGAGAGATGAAGGGTACATGACTGTCCACTGTCATAAACTTCCTTTCATAATTTATTTCATCTCTGTTGCACTGTTGCAGATCCAATGCTATACAATGTACATTGTAAAATCAATTGAAGGGCAGACCACCTGGAAAATTGCACACTCCTTTTTTTCTTTGCTACCGTTTTCTGTCAATGTTAGTGTATCTGTCAATATGAAATAATGGGCCCATTGCAACTAATGGAAGAAGTGTGTTTACAATACAGTTTTACAAGGGTCTACAAAAGGGCAAAGTTGTATATTTAAAGTCTGTTTATTGAAGCAGCTAGCCTGGACAGCATCAATGTTCTCACAGAAGCCTTTTGGACCTAGACCTGGTGCATTGGTACCGCTTGCCGTGCGGGAGCAGAGAGAACAGTCTGTGGCTTGGGTGACTGGAGACTTTGACAATTCTTTGGGCCTTCTTCTGACACCGCCTGGTACAGTGGTTCTTCATTTAAAAGTTTTGAGTTTATGCCGCTACCGTTTGTGGTAGATGGTGGCATATTGTGGTAAATTGTGTCATTCTGGCAACAATGGCTGACACTTAAATAATGTGCCATAGAATTCTGCGGCACCCTGCAAGCTGTGCTGCAGTACGCCGCAACTTTTAAAGGAAGAACCATTGTATAGAGTTCCTGGATGTCAGGGAGCTCAACCCCAGTGATGTACTGGGCGATACGCACTACCCTCTGTAGTGACTTGCGGTCGGATGCCAAGCAGTTGCCATACCAAGCGGTTATGCAGTCAGTCAAGATGTCCTCGATTGTGCAGCTGTAGAACGTTTTGAGGATCTGAAGTCCCATGCCAAATATTTTCAGCCACCTGTCGTGCCCTCTTCACAACTGTGTTGGTGTGTTTGGACCATGATAGATCCTTAGTGATGTGTTACACTGAGGAACTTAGAGCTTAGGACCTAAAACATTCCTAATATTGAGTTGCGCCCCCTTTTGTCAGCAGAACAGCTTAAATTTGTCAGGGCATGGACTCTACAAGGTGAGGAAAGCATTTCAAAGGGTTGCTGGCCCATATTGACTCCAATGCTTACCACAGTTGTGTCAAATTGGCTGAATGTCCTTTGGGTGGTGGACCATTCTTGATACACACGGGAAACTCTTGAGCATGAAAAATCCAGCAGCGTTGCAGTTCTTGACACACTCACACCTGGCAGCTACTATAATACCATGTTCAAAAGTACTTAAAGATTTTGTCTTGCCCATTCACACTCTGAATGGCACACATACACAATTCCATGTCTCAATTGTCTCAAGGCTTAAAAATAATTCTTTAACCTGTCTACTCCCCTTCATGTTGTTGATGTTTAGTCCAAGATGGCATAGCAGTCAGGCGTCCTTTGTCCTCGTCTTGTCGTGTCCCGTGTATATACACTGCTCAAAAAATAAAGGCAACACTAAAATAACACATCTGAATGAATGAAATAATCTTATTAAATACCTTTTTCTTTGCATAGTTGAATGTGCTGACAACAAAATCACACAAAAATAATCAATGGAAATCCAATTTATCAACCCATGGAGGTCTGGATTTGGAGTCACACTCAAAATTAAAGTGGAAAACCACACTACAGGCTGATCCAACTTTGATGTAATGTCCTTAAAACAAGTCAAAATGAGGCTCAGTAGTGTGTGTGGCCTCCACGTGCCTGTATGACCTCCCTACAACGCCTGGGCATGCTCCTGATGAGGTGGCGAATGGTCTCCTGAGGGATCTCCTCCCAGACCTGGACTAAAGCATCCGCCAACTCCTGGACAGTCTGTGGTGCAATGTGGCGTTGGTGGATGGAGCGAGACATGATGTCCCAGATGTGCTCAATTGGATTCAGGTCTGGGGAACGGGCGGGCCAGTCCATAGCATCAATGCCTTCCTCTTGCAGGAACTGCTGACACACTCCAGCCACATGAGGTCTAGCATTGTCTTGCATTAGGAGGAACCCAGGGCCAACCGCACCAGCATATGGTCTCACAAGGGGTCTGAGGATCTCATCTTGGTACCTAATGGCAGTCAGGCTACTTCTGGCGAGCACATGGAGGGCTGTGCGGCCCCCCAAAGAAATGCCACCCCACACCATGACTGACCCACCGCCAAACCGGTCATGCTGGAGGATGTTGCAGGCAGCAGAACGTTCTCCACGGCGTCTCCAGACTCTGCCAAATCTGTCACATGTGCTCAGTGTGAACCTGCTTTCATCTGTGAAGAGCACAGGGCGCCAGTGGCGAATTTGCCAGTCTTGGTGTTCTCTGGCAAATGCCAAACATCCTGCACGGTGTTGGGCTGTAAGCACAACCCCCACCTGTGGACGTCGGGCCCTCGTACCACCCTCATGGAGTCTGTTTCTGACCGTTTGAGCAGACACATGCACATTTGTGGCCTGCTGAAGGTCATTTTGCAGGGCTCTGGCAGTGCTCCTTCTGCTCCTCCTTGCACAAAGGCAGAGGTAGCGGTCCTGCTGCTGGGTTGTTGCCCTCCTACGGCCTCCTCCACGTCTCCTGATGTACTGGCCTGTCTCCTGGTAGCGCCTCCATGCTCTGGACACTACGCTGACAGACACAGCAAACCTTCTTGCCACAGCTCGCATTGATGTGCCATCCTGGATGAGCTGCACTACCTGAGCCGCTTGTGTGGGTTGTAGACTCCGTCTCATGCTACCACTAGAGTGAAAGCACCGCCAGCATTCAAAAGTGACCAAACCATCAGCCAGGAAGCATAGGAACTGAGAAGTGGTCTGTGGTCACCACCTGCAGAACCACTCCTTTATTGGTGGTGTCTTGCTAATTGCCTATAATTTCCACCTGTTGTCTATTCCATTTGCACAACAGCATGTGCAATTTATTGTCAATCAGTGTTGCTTCCTAAGTGGACAGTTTGATTTCACAGAAGTGTGACTGACTTGGAGTTACATTGTGTTGTTTAAGTGTTCCCTTTATTTTTTTGAGCAGTGTATATATTTACATATTTTCTTCGTATATCTTTTTATATATATTTTTTTCTAAAAACTCAACTTCAAAACACTCCTGCAACCCGCATCACCAATTGTTTAAAAATAAATATTATTCACCTCATATCTGAAATCCACAACAGAAGCTAGCCAGAAGTTAGCCAGAAGTTAGCCAGTTCACTGGCTAACATTAGTATTCAGCTAACCACGGTTGGCGGTCATCAGCTATCCTTTAGTTCAAAAAGCTATCGGCCGTTTTTGTACAACGCGACTCAGACCAGAGCATACCAGACCATTTTTCTCTCCATATCCCCGGATTTCTACCGCAAGCTCTGGACATTTACACCTGGATCTTGCAGCTAGCTAGCTGCTATCCGAGTGACTATTAGCTAACGTCGGTCCCGGAGCTAGCCAGCTGAAGAGTTCCATCAGCCACTCCTGGGCTACAATCACCTATCCGGACCCGTTTTACTGCTGATGCGGAGCCCCACCGGGCCTTCACAACTGGACTACTGACGTTATCTGCCCGAGGGAGTTATCCAACTGGCCCCTCCGTCGCGATGTAACCTGAACGCCCATCTGTGGCCCGCTAATCGTTAGCTGTCTTTTCGGCTGCTATCTGAATAGGTCTATCGGACAATTTTCTTGGGCCACTATAACTATAACTATTTTGCCAATTGGATTGGTCCCCTCTACCACACGGAACCCCACTAATCTACCGACGGAAACGCACGAGGTGGCTAAAAACAGACCGTCTTCTGCCAGCTTGCTACCCATGGCCCGGCTAGCTGTGTGAATCGCCGTGACCCCAACCAACCTCACTACTCACTGGACCCTTATGATCACTCGGATAAGCATGCCTCTCCTTAATGTCAATATGCCTTGTCCATTGCTGTTCTGGTTAGTGTTTATTGGCTTATTTCACTGTAGAGCCTCTAGCCCTGCTCATTATACCTTATCCAACCTTTCAGTTCCACCACCCACACATGCGATGACATCACCTGGTTTCAATTATGTTTCTAGAGACAATATCTCTCTCATCATCACTCAATGCCTAGGTGTACCTCCACTGTATTCACATCCTACCATACCTTTGTCTGTACATTATACCTTGAAGCTATTTTATCGCCCCCAGCAACCTGCTCCTTTTACTCTCTGTTCCGGACGTCCTAGACGGCCAATTCTCATAGCTTTTTTGCCGTACCCTTATCCTACTCCTCCTCTGTTCCTCTGGTGATGTAGAGGTGAATCCAGGCCCTGCAGTGCCTAGCTCCACTCCTATTCCCCAGGCTCTCTCTTTTGATGGCTTCTGTAACCGTAATAGCCTTGGTTTCATGTATGTTAATATTAGAAGCCTTCTCCCTAAGTTTGTTTTATTCACTGCTTTAGCAAACTCTGCCAACCCGGATGTCCTAGCCGTGTCTGAATTCTGGCTTAGGAAGTCCACCAAAAACTCTGAAATCTCCATCCCTAACTACAACATTTTCAGACAAGATAGAACAGCCAAAGGGGGCGGTGTTGCAATCTACTAGAGGTCGACCAATTAATCGGAATGGCCGATTAATTAGGGCCGATTTCAAGTTTTCATAACAATCGGTAATCGGTATTTTTGGCCACCGATTTGCCTATTTTTAAAATTATTATAATAATTTTTTGTACACCTTTATTTAACTAGGCAAGTCAGATTAAGAACACATTCTTATTTTCAATGACGGCCTAGGAACGGGGGTTAACTGCCTTGTTCAGGGGGGATTCGGGGATTCGTTTTTGCAACCTTCCGGTTACTAGTCCAACGCTCTAACCACCTGCCTTACATTGTACTCCACGAGGAGCCTGCATGGCAGGCTGACTACCTGTTATGCGAGGGCAGCAAGAAGCCAAGGTAAGTTGCTAGCTAGCATTAAACTTATCTTATAAAAAACGATCAATCTTAACAAAATCACTAGTTAACTACACATGGTTGATGATATTACTAGTTTATCTAACGTGTCCTGCGTTGCATATAATCGACGCAGTGCCTGTTAATTTCTCATCGAATCACAGCCTACTTCGACAAACGGGTGATGATTTAACAAGCGCATTTGCGAAAAAAGCACTGTCGTTGCACCAATGTACCTAACCATAAACATCAATGCCTTTCTTTAAAATCAATACACAAGTATATATTTTTAAACCTGCATATTTAGTTAATATTGCCTGCTAACATGAATTTGTGTCACTTCTCCAGCATTCCGTGCAAGCAGTCAGGGTATATACAGCAGTTTGGGCCGCCTGGCTCATTGCGGGCTGTGTGAAGTCCATTTATTCCTAACAAAGGCCGTAATTAATTTGCCAGAATTGTACATAATTATGACATAACATTGAAGGTTGTGCAATGTAACAGGAATATTTAGATTTAGGGATGCCACCCGTTAGATAAAATACGGAACGTATTTCACTGAAATAATAAACGTTTCGTTTTCAAAATGATAGTTTCCGGATTCGACCATATTAATGACCAAAGGCTCGTATTTCTGTGTGTTATTATGTTATAATTAAGTCTATGATTTGATATTTGATAGAGCAGTCTGACTGAGCGATGGTAGGCAGCAGCAGGCTTGTAAGCATTCATTCAAACAGCACCTTTGTGCGTTTTGCCAGCAGCTCTTCGCAATTCTTCAAGCATTGCGCTGTTTATGACTTCAAGCCTATCAACTCCCAAGATTAGGCTGGTGTAACCGATGTGAAATGGCTAGCTAGTTAGCGGGTGCACGCTAATAGCGTTTCAAACGTCACTCGCTCTGAGACTTGGAGTAGTTGTTCCCCTTGCTCTACATGGGTAACGCTGCTTCGAGGGTGGCTGTTGTCGATGTGTTCCTGGTTAGAGCCCAGGTAGGAGCGAGGAGAGGGACGGAAGCTATACTGTTACACTGGCAATACTAAAGTGCCTATATGTAACGGCTGTCGTAGAGAGGGGACCAAAGCGCAGCGTGTTGATTGCTCATGATGAATATTTATTTTAACTCAGAACACTAAAGAAAAAATAACAACGCGAAAACGAAAGCACACAGTTCTGTCGGGTACAGAAAACTTAACAGAAGACAACTACCCACAAACGCAGGTGGGAAAAGGCTGCCTAAGTATGATTCCTAATCAGAGACAACGATAGACAGCTGCCTCTGATTAGGAACCATGCTCGGCCCAAAACAAAGAAATACAAAATGTAGAATGCCCACCCCACACCCTGACCTAACAAAATAGAGAAATAACCCGTCTCTCTCAGGTCAGGGCGTGACACTATAAGAACATCCAATAGTCAAAGGTATATGAAATACAAATCGTATAGAGAGAAATAGTCCTATAATTCCTATAATAACTTCAACCTAAAACTTCTTACCTGGGAATATTGAAGACTCATGTTAAAAGTAACCACCAGCTTTCATATGTTCTCATGTTCTGAGCAAGGAAATTAAACGTTAGCTTCTTTACATGGCACATATTGTACTTTTACTTTCTTCTCCAACACTTTGTTTTTGCATTATTTAAACCAAATTGAACATGTTTCATTATTTATTTGAGGCTAAATTGATAGTATTTATGTATTATATTAAGTTAAAATAAGTGTTCATTCAGTATTGTTGTAATTGTCATTATTACAAATAAAGAAAAAAAGAAAAAAATCGGTTCATTAATCGGTATAGGCTTTTTTGGCCCTCCAATAATCGGTATCGGGTTTTTGGCCCTCCAATAATCGGTATCGGTATCGGCGTTGAAAAATCATAATCGGTCGACCTCTACAATCTACTGCAGAGATAGCCTGCAGAGTTCTGTCCTACTATCCAGGTCTGTACCCAAACAATTTGAACTTCTACTTTTAAAAATCTACCTCTCTAAAAACAAGTCTCTCACCGTTGCCGCCTGCTATAGACCACCCTCTGCCCCCAGCTGTGCTCTGGACACCATATGTGAACTGAATGCCCCACATCTATCTTCAGAGCTCGTGCTGCTAGGTGACCTAAACTGGGACATGCTTAACACCCCAGCCATCCTACAATCTAAGCTTGATGCCCTCAATCTCACACAAATGATCAATGAACCTACCAGGTACCACCCCAAAGCCGTAAACACGGGCACCCTCATAGGTTTCATCCTAACCAACTTGCCCTCTAAATACACCTCTGCTGTTTTCAACCAAGATCTCAGCGATCACTGCCTCATTGCATGCATCCGTAATGGGTCAGCGGTCAAACGACCTCCACTCATCACTGTCAAACGCTCCCTAAAACACTTCAGCGAGCAGGCCTTTCTAATCGACCTGGCCCGGGTATCCTGGAAGGATATTGACCTCATCCTGTCAGTAGAGGATGCCTGGTTATTTTTTTTTAAATGCCATCCTCACCATCTTAAATAAGCATGCCCCATTCAAGAAATTTAGAACCAGGAACAGATATAGCCCTTGGTTCTCTCCAGACCTGACTGCCCTTAACCAACACAAAAACATCCTGTGGCGTTCTGCATTAGCATCGAACAGCCCCCGTGATATGCAACTTTTCAGGGAAGTTAGAAACCATTATACACAGGCAGTTAGAAAAGCCAAGGCTAGCTTTTTCAAGCAGAAATTTGCTTCCTGCTTCCTGCAACACAAACTCAAAAAAGTTCTGGGACACAGTAAAGTCCATGGAGAATAAGATCACCTCCTCCCAGCTGCCCACTGCACTGAGGCTAGGAAACACTGTTACCACCGATAAATCCACTATAATTGAGAATTTCAATAAGCATTTTTCTACGGCTGGCCATGCTTTCCACCTGGCTACCCCTACCCCTGTCAACAGCACTGCACCCCCCACAGCAACTCGCCCAAGCCTTCCCCATTTCTCCTTCTCCCAAATCGAGTCAGCTGATGTTCTGAAAGAGCGGCAAAATCTGGACCCCTACAAATCAGCCGAGCTAGACAATCTGGACCCTTTCTTTCTAAAATGATCTGCCGAAATTGTTGCAACCCCTATTACTAGCCTGTTCAACCTCTCTTTCGTGTCATCTGAGACTCCCAATGATTGGAAAGCAGCTGTAGTCATCCCCCTCTTCAAAGGGGGGACACTCTTGACCCAAACTGCTACAGACCTATATCTATCCTACCCTGCCTTTCTAAGGTCTTCGAATGCCAAGTCAACAAACAGATTACCGACCATTTCGAATCCCACCGCAACTTCGCCGCTATGCAATCTGGTTTCAGAGCTGGTCATGGGTGCACCTCAGCCACGCTCAAGGTCCTAAACGATATCTTTACCGCCATCGATAAGAAACAATACTGTACAGCAATATTCATTGACCTGGCCAAGGCTTTCGACTCTGTCAATCACCACATTCTCGTCGGCAGAATCAATAGTCTTGGTTTCTCAAATGATTGCCTCACCTGGTTCACTACCTACTTCTCTGATAGAGTTCAGTGTGTCAAATCGGAGAGCCTGTTGTCTGGACCTCTGGCAGTCTCTATGGGGGTGCCACAGGGTTCAATTCTTGGGCCGACTCTCTTCTCTGTATATATCAATGATGTCGCTCTTGCTGTTGGTGAGTCTCTGATCCACCTCTACGCAGACGACACCATTCTGTATACTTCTGGCCCTTCTTTGGACACTGTGTTAACAACCCTCCAGACGAGCTTCAATGCCATACAACTCTCCTTCCGTGGCCTCCAACTGCTCTTAAATACAAGTAAAACTAAATGCATGCTCTTCAACCGATAGCTGCCTGCACCTGCCCGCCCGTCCAGCATCACTACTCTGGACGGTTCTGACTTAGAATATGTGGACAACTACAAATACCTAGGTGTCTGGTTAGACTGTAAACTCTCCTTCCAGACTCATATCAAACATCTCCAATCCAAAGTTAAATCTAGAATTGGCTTCCTATTTCACAACAAAGCATCCTTCACTCATGCTGCCAAACATACCCTCGTAAAACTGACCATCCTACCGATCCTCAACTTCGGCGATGTCATTTACAAAATAGCCTCCAATACCCTACTCAATAAATTGTCTATCACAGTGCCATCCGTTTTGTCACCAAAGCCCCATATACTACCCACCATTGCGACCTGTACGCTCTCGTTGGCTGGCCCTCGCTTCATACTCGTCGCCAAACCCACTGGCTCCAGGTCATCTACAAGACCCTGCTAGGTAAAGTCCCCCCTTATCTCAGCTCGCTGGTCACTATAGCAGCACCCACCTGTAGCACGCGCTCCAGCAGATATATGTCTCTGGTCACCCCTAAAGCCAATTCCTCCTTCGGCCGCCTCTCCTTACAGTTCTCTGCTGCCAATGACTGGAACGAACTACAAAAATCTCTGAAACTGGAAACACTTATCTCCCTCACTAGCTTTAAGCACCAGCTGTCAGAGCAGCTCACAGATTACTGCACCTGTACATAGCCCATCTATAATTTAGCCCAAACAACTACCTCTTCCCCTAGTGTATTTATTTATTTATTTTGCTCCTTTGCACCCCATTATTTATATTTCTACTTTGCACTTTCTTCCAATGCAAATCTGCCATTCTAGTGTTTTACTTGCTATATTGTATGTACTTTGCCACCATGGCCTTTTTTTTGCCTTTACCTCCCTTATCTCACCTCATTTGCTCACATTGTATATAGACTTATTTTGTATTGACTGTATGTTTGTTTTACTCCATGTGTAACTCTGTGTTGTTGTATGTGTCAAACTGCTTTGTTTTATCTTGGCCAGGTCGCAATTGTAAATGAGAACTTGTTCTCAACTTGCCTACCTGGTTAAATAAAGGTGAAATAATATATATATTTTTTAATTCATCTACACCGATTGAAGTGAATTTTATTGAAGTGGACGTCAATAAGGGATCATAGCTTTCACCTGCTCAGTCTATGTCATGGAAGGAGCAGGTGTTCTTAATGTTTTGTACACTCAGTGTATATTTAGTTCATTTAGCAGGTGTTCTTATCACACCATAGTGCCGTCAGACTTCTGATACCAATGCAGGGTAAAAGGGGGGGCACACAGTGTGAACCGCTATAAAAAAAAATGATAAAGAAAAGTTTTTCGTATTTTGAAAACAATTGCCAAATACTTTGGTGTAGCTCGGCCCAGTGTAATTCAAATGACAAAATAATGAATTGTGTATTTCAAATACAGGCAACAGAAATACTGCCCATCTCTGGGTATTCATAGTGAGGCAGCACAACGCAGGGAGAGGGCAGGCCAGACATGGTGGATCCCTGGTGTTCTGGGTTGTGTTTTCTGAGCCCTACTGTGCTGTCTGTCCGTATTCAGGCAGGAGGCCTGTAACACTGTTCTGACGCTGTTATTGTTACCATTTATTCCAGTGAATAAATGTTATTCCTAATCTTTTCTGGGGAATCGTAAGTGTATACAGCACCTTGCTGGGCCCATGCGAACAGACTTGAATGTAATATGAATACTACAAGAGCGACATGTTTTCTGTGTGAACATGATTCAGATAGTCATGACAAACATTTTGTTCCTCATTTATATTTGGGATGAGTGGAATGTCGGTTCCAGTGAATTTTTTTGAACAACATGTTCCCACCTCATGAGAAACTACCCTCCAGTGAAATGTTCCCGGTTGACATCATCCCAATTCCCTATGAGGTTAGACCTGATTCCCGGCATTACATTTCCATGCCACAGCATCAATTTCAGTAACATGAACAGCATGTCAATCTAAGGGCAGTGAGTGCTAGTGATGAGCAGTGAATCGAAGGCATTTCCCACTGAGTCAGCGGGATTGCAGGCTGGTGATTGTGTTAGACAAAGGACACTTAGGGTCAGCAGCACTCTGTCCACTCACAAACACATTCTAAGGCCTCGGGGGATGGGTCTCTGATCTCCATGACCTCTTTGGGCTTCTAAGAAACAACTTTCTTTCAAGAGACAGATTTTCATTTGGTCCTCACTCTATGAAAATGTTTTACTCTAGCATCTTGTCTCCATTGCTACTTTTAAATGTTTGAAATATATATATATATATATATACACACATGTATATATAGCCTATATATACAAAGTACTTGGACACCCTTTCAAATTAGTGGATTCGGCTATTTCAGCCACACCCATTCCTGACAGGTATATAAAATCGAGCGCACAGCCATGCAATCTCCATAGACAAACACTGGCAGTAGAATGGCCTTACTGAAGAGCTCAGTGACTTTCAACGTGGCACCGTCATAGGATGCCACCTTTCCAACAAGTCAGTTGGTCAAATTTCAGCCCTTCTAGAGCTGCTCCGGTCGACTGTAGGTGCTGTTATTGTGAAGTGGAAACGTCTAGGAGCAACAACGGCTCAGAATGGGGCCGCCAAGTGCTGAAGCGCGTAGTGCATAAAAATCATCTACCGAGCTCCAAACTGCCTCTGGAAGCAACGTCAGCACAAGTACTGTTCGTCGGGAGCTTCAGGAAAGGGGTTTCCATGGCCGAGCAGCCACACACAAGCCTAAGATCCCCATGTGTAATGCCAAGCGTCGGCTGGACTGGTGTAAAGCTTGGTGGCATTGGACTCTTGAGCAGTGGAAACGCATTCTCTGGAGTGATGAATCACTCTTCACCATCTGGCAGTCCGACAGACGAATCTGGGTTTGGTGGATACCAGGAGAACGCTACCTACCCCAATGCATAGTGCCAACTGTGAAGTTTGGTGGAGGAGGAATAATGGTCTGGGGCTATTTTCATGGTTCGGGCTAGGCCACTTAGTTCCAATAAAGGGAAATCTTAACGCTACAGAATACAATGACATTCTAGATGATTCTGTGCTTCCAACTTTGTGCAAACTATTTGGGTAAGGCCTTTTTCTGTTTCAGCATGACAATGCCCCGTTCACAAAGTGAGGTCCATAAAGAAATGGTTTCTCGAGATCGGCGTGGAAGAACTTGACTGGCCTGCACAGAGCCCTGACCTCAACCCCATCGGACACCTTTGGGATGAATTGGAACGACTGACTGCGAGCCAGGCCTAATCACCCAACATCAGTGCCCGACCTCACTATTGCTCTTGTGGCTGAATAGTAGTCCCCGCAGCAATGTTCCAATATCTATTGGAAAGCCTTCCCAGAAGAGTGGAGGCTGTTAAATCAGCAAAGGGGAGACCAACTCCATATTAATGATTTTGGAATGAGATGTTCGACGAGCAGGTGTCCACATACTTTTGGTCATGTAGTGTATATATAGTTACAGCCTGAATTTAAAGTGTATTACATTTATATATTGTGTCATTGGCCTACACACAATAACCAATAATGACAGAATTGGAAATTCGTTTTTAGAAATGTTTACTAATTCATTAAAGTTAAAAATCTGTAATGTCTTGAGTCAATAAATAATCAACCCCTTTCTTATGGCAAGCCTAAATAAGTTCAGGAGTACAAATATTGCATGGACTCACTCTGTGTGCAATAATATTTTTGAATGACTACCTCATCTCTGTACCCCACACATACAATTATCTGTAAGGTCCCTGTCAAACACAGATTCAACCACAAAGACAAAGGAAGTTTTCCAATGCCTGGCAAAGGTCGTCAGCTATTGGTAGATGGGTAAAACAAAACAAAAATAGACATTGAATATCCCTTTGAGCATGGTGAAGTTAGTATTACACTTTGGATGATGTATCAATACACCCAGTCACTATAT
The DNA here is from genome assembly GCF_901001165.1 of Salmo trutta. Classification (NCBI taxonomy): domain Eukaryota; kingdom Metazoa; phylum Chordata; class Actinopteri; order Salmoniformes; family Salmonidae; genus Salmo; species Salmo trutta. Next base: position 51,154,196 of record NC_042957.1, read on the forward strand.
ACCTAGAGGAAGGAAACCGTTCAGGGATTTCACCGTGAGGCCAGTGGTGACTTTAAAATAGTTACAGAGTCTAATGGCTGTGATAGGAGAAAACTGAGGATGGATCAACAACATTGTAGGTACTCCACAATACTAAGCTAATTGACAGAGTGAAAAGAAGGAAGCCTGTACAGAATAAAAATATTCAAAAACATACATCCTGTTTGCAATAACACACTAAAGTAATACTGCAAAAAATGGGGCAAGGAAAGAAACTTGTTTGGGGCAAATCCATCACAACACATCACTGAGTACCACTCTTCATATTTTCAAGCATGGTTGTGGCTGCATCATGTTATGGATATGCTTGTCATCGGCAATGCTTGTTTTTTATCAAAATAAACAGAATAGAGCTAAGCACATGCAAAATCTGGTTCAGTCTGCTATCAACAGACACTGGGAGACAAATTGACCTTTCAGTAGGACAATAACCTAAAACTCAAGCCCAAATACCGGAGTTGCTTACAAAAACGACATTGAATATTCCTGAGTGGCCTTCTTACAGTTTTGACTGAAATCGGCATTAAAATCTATGGTAAGACTTTAAAATGGCTGTCTAGCAATGATCAACAACCAACTTGACAGAGCTTCCAAGAGTTTAAAAAGAATAACGGGCAAATATTGTACAATCCAATTGTGCAAAAATCTTACCCAGAAAAAATCACAGCTGTAATCACTGCCAAAGGGGGTTCTAACATGTATTGACTCAGGGATGTGAATAGGGGGTTCTAACATGTATTGACTCAGGGATGTGAATAGGGGGTTCTAACATGTATTGACTCAGGGATGTGAATAGGGGGTTCTAACATGTATTGACTCAGGGATGTGAATAGGGGGTTCTAACATGTATTGACTCAGGGATGTGAATGGGGGTTCTAACATGTATTGACTCAGGGATGTGAATAGGGGGTTCTAACATGTATTGACTCAGGGATGTGAATAGGGGGTTCTAACATGTATTGACTCAGGGATGTGAATAGGGGGTTCTAACATGTATTGACTCAGGGATGTGAATAGGGGGTTCTAACATGTATTGACTCAGGGATGTGAATAGGGGGTTCTAACATGTATTGACTCAGGGATGTGAATAGGGGGTTCTAACATGTATTGACTCAGGGATATGAATACTTATATAAATTAGATAATTCTCTATTTCATTTTCAATAAATTTGCAAACATTTCTAAAAACATGTTTTCACTTTGTCATTATGGGGTATTGTGTGTAGAGGATGAGAGAAAAAAAATGATTTAATCCCATTTGAATTCAGGCTGTAACACAACAAAATGTGGAATAAGTATGAAATATGAATACTTTCTGAAGGCAATGTATATACTACAATTTGAAATAGTAAAATATCAAGAGGTATAGGCTACATCCCCATTTGGCAATATTGGACCACAGGTCATTGTGTTGTGTAGTATATCTGTGCCATTGCAGTAGTATCTGCCTCATAGGTTATTTTAGTTGGACTAAATGAAGATCTCAAACTCTCCCAGTTACATTGTTTGAATGGAAACTTGCCATCTGGAAAGCAGAGCAGCACTCCCCAACTGTGATTGTAAACCAAAACAGATACTCCCTCCCTCCTCCCAGGCCCACGCCATGAGTCCCAACATGCCAACGGCCAAGCGGAAGGCTATTTCTGTCTGCGGTCGGCCGGTCCAGCCGCCCCCTCCTCCACTGACCCAATGCTGAGTGCAGCGGCCCGCTCCGCTGCCTGGGCCCTACAGGGGCCCGTCCAGGAGGGGAAGTGGGAGGGTCAGATGCCATGTGTGAAGTTCTCAGTCATGGCCACTGGAGAATTAATTAGACTTATGGGAAAGTTACGGTGTTTGAAATGGGGGAATTTTGGGGGGCGGGGAGGAAGAAGAGTTAAGGATGAGGAAGTCCCCCTCCTCTTTCTGCAGTGCTGCAGTAGTCAGTCTTACACTGTTTTCTTTTGTGCAGTTCTGAGTGCGGTGAGACCCATATGGCCTGAGACACACATGGAAAAGGAGGCTTTTTTCCCTGTCTTTTTCCAGCTTATTTTGGCGAGTACTGTCAGCTATTTTTAGCCATACAGTTGACCTCCTCTGGCTTACTTGTGGTGAGTCAGTGAGTGTTTATTGAGGTTCAAAGTTATAAATGTGTAATGTGGTAGCATACCAGTTTTTTCTCTATTCCACATACATTTCAGTTTTTTCTCATTCCTCACAATCCTCTTTTCATCACCACTGAGAATTTTTCAATTTCAACTTCTTCTGTTCTAACTCCTGTTGTGCTGAACTGCTTTTAAGTCTTACTATTTCCTGATAGGACATAATGATATATTTTTTTTTTATCTCACCACTGTCTGTGTCTTCTCATGAATGATCCAGATAACAATCAGATCACAGGCTTTGCCTCCCATGTCTGTTCGTTTTTTTCTACAGATGTGTCCCAACAAGTCTCAAATGAGTCTGCATTGTAATCGGATTTGACATGGCTTAGCTACTTAGCATCAAATTGCATCTATACCAACCACGAGGACAAACACAATAGACCATGGATCCACGAGGACACTTTTAACCCCCAGGATAGGGTGGAATTATTACTACGATGACACTCAATGCTTCGTCATGTGCACTATGTGGCTCACTTTCTACCCTAGGGGGTGACACAGTACATCCCAATTCAGAGGACCGCAAGTGAACTCGGACGAGGCAGGCTTTGAGCTGTCCCCTCGGCCCCAACAGAGGTGGCCTCATGCTCACTAGGGGTTTAACCTTGTGGTACACAAGGAACCTATGAAATAGATATGCTGTGTCAGTTCAAAGGGACAAAGAGTGTTGGCATCATGTGTATTTTGAAGAATCTATAGGGGACAAGTATTGATTTCTACACTATTGTGAAACCAATCCACTGCCAGTAGGCCTTGTGGGTTACACAGAATCAAACCCCTGCTGAGATAGCAGAGTTGTTAATTGTGTCAGGAAGAGGTCAGCTCTTGAGTCATACAGGCAGCCCATTGTCCGGACATGTTAACACCCGCATCTGCCTCTTGGTTGTAATTTACTGACGGAAAATCATCTGCCTCAGGCATCTATGGGAAGACAAATATTGCCATGTGCCCGTACGTAATGTCATAACTAGGCATCAAGTTACTCAGTGGGACAGTCACGCACCCAGGGTATGCTGATTACAGGAACATAAATGAACTAACGCTCATAGTTCAGGATTATTGCACTTTCATGAAACCAAATTATCTTGATTAAAAGGGCAATTTAGTTTAAGAATGAATGTAATCTGTGTGATTTAGTTGCTAGAGCATGGCGCTTTCATCGCCAGAGTTGTGGGTTTGATTCCTGGAGCCACCCATACGTAAAAAGTATGCACGCTGGACTAAATCGCTTTGGATACAAGCGTCTGCTAAATGGCATATATTTTTATTCATCTGGCTCCATTAAATTGGCACATAGTTACCTTAATCTTACATCTAGATGTTCCGCTAGCGGAACGTCTGCTCCAATATCCAATGATGGGCGTGGCGCGAAATACAAATTCCTCTAAAATCCGAAAACTTCCATTTTTCAAACATATGACTATTTTACAGCTATTTAAAGACAAGACTCTCGTTAATCTAACCACACTGTCCGATTTCAAAAAGGCTTTACAGCGAAAGCAAAACATTAGATTATGTCAGCAGAGTACCCAGCCAGAAATAATCAGACACCCATTTTTCAAGCTAGCATATAATGTCACAAAAACCCAGAAGACAGCTAAATGCAGCACTAACCTTTGATGATCTTCATCAGATGACACACCTAGGACATTATGTTATACAATACATGCATGTCTGTTCAATCAAGTTCATATTTATATCAAAAAACTGCTTTTTACATTAGCATGTGACGTTCAGAACTAGCATACCCCCCGCAAACTTCCGGGGAATTTACTAACAATTTACTAAATTACTCACGATAAACGTTCACAAAAAGCATAACAATTATTTTAAGAATTATAGATACAGAACTCCTCTATGCACTCGATATGTCCGATTTTAAAATAGCTTTTCGGATGAAGCACATTTTGCAATATTCTAAGTACATAGCCCAGCCATCACGGGCTAGCTATTTAGACACCCGGCAAGTTTAGCCTTCACCAAAATCACATTTACTATAAGAAAAATGGTCTTATCTTTCCTGTTCTTCGTCAGAATGCACTCCCAGGACTTCTACTTCAATAACAAATGTAGGTTTGGTCCCAAATAATCCATCGTTATGTTCCATCAGCGACGTTTTGTTCGTGAGTTCTAGACACTATCAGAATGGTAAATCACGGTCGCTCGCGCGCATGGCGCATAACGTGACAAAAAAATTCTAAATATTCCATTACCGTACTTCGAAGCATGTCAACCGCTGTTTAAAATCAATTTTTATGCAATTTATCTCGTAGAAAAGCGATAATATTCCGACCGGGAATCTGCGTGTCTGTAAACAGAGGGAAAAACAGAAAGGCGGGGGCGGCCAGTGCCCGCGCCTAAGCCCTTTGTCCTCTGATAGACCACTTAGCAAAAGCGCTCGTGTGTTTCAGCCAGGGCTTTGAATTACGTCATTCAGGTTTTTCCCGGGCTCTGAGAGCCCATTGGAGCCGTAGGAAGTGTCACGTAACAGCAGAGATCCTTTGTAATAGATAGAGATGACAAAGAAGGGGAAGAAATGGTCAGACAGGGTACTTCCTGTACAGAATCTTCTCACGTTTTGGCCTGCCAAATGAGTTCTGTTATACTCACAGACACCATTCAAACAGTTTTAGAAACTTTGGAGTGTTTTCTATCCAAAGCCAATAATTATATGCATATTCTAGTTTCTGGGCAGGACTAATAATCAGATTAAATCGGGTACGTTTTTTATCCAGCCGTGAAAATACTGCCCCCTAGCCATAAGAGGTTAACTTGTAACAAAATTCATACATTTTACAATGTATTATTTATTATTGAATATTTGAAATAATAATAATAATTTAAATATCAAGTTATGGCGGTTCTAGTAGTTATGGAATTCCAGCGCCTCTAGTGCTGGACTCCCGAGTGGCGCAGCAGTCTAAGGCAGTGCATTTCAGTTCTAGAGGTGTCACTACAGACACCCTGGTTTGAATCCAGGCTGTATCACAACTTGCCGTGATTGGAACTACTGTAGGGCGGCGCACAATTGGCCGGGTTTCTCCTTATATGGTTCCTTTAGAAACCCCCACCTCTCCTTATATGGTTCCTTTAGAAACCCCCACTTCTCCTTATATGGTTCCTTTAGAAACCCCCCCACTTCTCCATATATGGTTCCTTTTGAAACCCCCACTTCTCCTTATATGGTTCCTTTAGAAACCCCCACTTCTCCTTATATGGTTCCTTTTGAAACCCCCACTTCTCCTTATATGGTTCCTTTTGAAACCCCCACTTCTCCTTATATGGTACCTTTTGAAACCTTCACTTGTTCTTATATGGTTCCTTTCTAAATGCCCACCCTTTTCGAAACCCCCACTTTTCCTGACATGCACTTCACTGAGAGATGACATATCAGCAGTGGCATGTATTCATGGATGCCAATCAAATCAAACTTTATTTGTCACATGGGCCTATTACAACAAGTGTAGACCTTACCGGGAAATGCTTACTTACAAGCCCTTAACCAACAGCGCAGTTCAAGAAGAGTTAAGAAAATATTTACCAAGTAGACTAAAATAAAAAGTAATAATAAAAAGTAACACAATAAGAATAACAATAACGAGGCTATATACAGGGGGCACCGGTACCGAGTCAGTGTGCAGGGGTACAGGCTAGTTGAGGTAATCTGTACATGTAGGTGGGGGCGAAGTGACTATGCATAGATAACAAACAGCGAGTAGCAGCAGTGTACAAAAGGGAGGGGGGGGTCGATGTAAATTGTCCGGTGGCGATTTTATGAATTGTTCAACAGTATTATGGCTTGGGGGTAGAAGCTGTTGAGGAGCCTTTTGGTCCTAGACTTGGTGCTCCGGTACCGCTTGCCACGGTAGCAGAGAGAACAGTCTATAACTTGGGTGACTGGAGTCTCTGAGAATTGTATGGGCTTTCCTCTGACACCGCTTATTATATAGGTCCTGGATGTCAGGAAGCTTGGCCCCAGTGATGTATTGGGCCGTTCGCGCTACCCTCTGTAGCGCCTTACGGTCAGGTGATAAGCAGTTGCCATACCAGGTGGTGATGCAACCGGTCAGGATGCTCGATGATGTTGAAATGTTGAAGTGTAAATGGTGCTGGAATAGTGGAGGCAGCTCCTGTTTTCTTTGTGACTTGCGGTTACTCTCTGTGGTTCTAAATCAATAGTTGTTTAGTAGTCGGAAAATGTCGGAAACATTAACTTGCTTAACCATACTGTAGGTCATGTAACTGTCTGTTACATGCAATATGCTTTGTGGACTTCACCGGACAGATGTTGCTCTCCAGTTTGGTGATGAAACAAAGGTGTGGTTGAATTTATTCAGGTGTGGTTGAATTTATTCTTATTGTCTCTGCCTTTAGGCCTATATATCACGGTCCCAATGCGCAAATATGGCTTCCCCAGTGATTTTACCCACACACTGCTACTGCATACCAGTAGGGGGCAGCATAGAGACCCTGAGGGATGACTGCTCTGGGAGATGAAGTCGCAACTGGACCCTATTGCTTCAGTGTGCCTGTTTTCCATATCTTAAGGCTGCCACTCCAGTGAAGAGCCACTGATCTATAAATACCTGTCCTGTTATTGTTTAGCCCCAACCAACACTGCACTCTGCTCACCAATTAGCGTCACCACGGCAACCCACTCCAATGAGATGCAAACTTTCAAGCTGACAAACAAGTCTCAATCTGGTTTACATGTTAATCTATACTTTCCTTTTTAGAGAATATTTTTTCTCATTGTTGAAGTGATGGTAGTCTCATTTCACAGCCACTGTGCCTCTACCACAAAAAGTGATTTGGGAGGGCATTCAATGCTAAAAATATATTTTCTTTGTGTTACAGTTTGGAAGGCAGCACCATGACCTATTGAGTTGTACAGCAGCACTGCCAGACAGTGTCCTCTCCTTGCTCCCTCTCGTACTGTCACAGGTAAGCCCAGATAACACCTCAAGGTTGTCTCACCCCGTATAAATATTTTCCTCCTCTACCACTATGCTGTAAATCATCAATGGGGGATTGAACATTTACTTTCAATTTACTTTAAAGGGCTTCTTATAATCCAATATGTCTTTATTTTAATTGATAATATACTTTCCTTAATGCCTTTTCAAGATCAAGTTAAACCCAAACATCAACATAGAGGTTGGGTTAGAAAGCAAAAATACTAAATTACCGAAATAACAATGGTGACACATGGCTGAAGTTTCCTTTCCTTTAGGGATCAGTCATTTTGAATAAAAATAAAGGCACTGCCAGGGTTAGGAACAGAACATTCTTGAAAATGGCATGTAATTGGCTTCCAACATCAGTGAGGAATTCGAAGTGACTCCCTCCAGCTAATGCACTGCAGCGCCATCTACTGCTGCTCTGTGGTTGGTTCTATGAAGAAAGTAATAGAATAGAAATATCAAATAAAGAACAGTGGCTCACTTCAATTCTTACACAGAAATATTTGGCAGATGAAATACACAGTGGTGTGTATTTAATAGTCAAGGGTTTTTGTTGCCGTCTTTCTCACCAGTAGTAGTATTGTATTGACTGATTTTATGTCCAGGCATTGGGTCCAGTATCTCATTATCATCATTTGCAATAAATATAAATGTGACAGCAGCAATGCAGCTGAGGTACTTTACAGTGATCAGTGTGTCACGTTTGCCCATCCCTGTGTGCGTGCGTGGTTGTGTGTGTGTGTGTGATCTGATTGTGCGTGCATGTGTGTGTATGTGTATGTAAGTGTGCGTGCATGCATCCATGTGTGTGTGTTGAAGATGATGTGACCCACACAGCCAGAGGATTGCCTTTCCGTAGACTCTTCTTGGCAGCTGCCTGCGTGTCACATAGCCTTCATGGCCTTCAAAGAGAAGTCCGAGGCCTGCAGGGATTTCCCTCTGGCTTTCCCACCATGTGCACTGCGCTGCAGAGAGCCTAGCAGGGGATGAGGAGCAGAGCAGCAGGAATGAGAAGGTAGTGGGTGTAGAGGAGATTCCTCTGTGAAAACCAAGGAAAACCAAGAGCCAGCCATTGTATCAGCATGCTCCCCGTGATAGTACAATCTTTATTTATCATTATAATAAATACTAGTGTCTGGATTTACAGAGTCCACTGTAATGTCGAGGCACTGTAATCACCAATGGCTAGGCTAGCAAGTCTATTTCCTTTGAGATAGGTTTCCTCCAGTGTCAGATCCGTGGCTTGGCCTCTTAGATAGCATCTTAGGTGGAAGGCGATACACCTCGTTCCTGGACTGACAGACAGGGTCAAACTGTGCCAACTACGCAGACCTCTCTCAATAATGAATAACACTAGGCTAAGGGCTTGTAATCTCAATGTTTTATAACCTGCAATCAATCAGCCCAAACACTCAACCCTGACGCTCTATGCTCATGTGTTCTAGCTAGGCAGTCAGGCCTTGATCCAACTAGGCGTTTATCTTGGTTGTATCAACATGACAGGTGGTTTATGTAGCCAAAACCAAGTCCATTTATTTTATTTGCCCAGAATTGGGCTTAGAGCTGTGGCAAGACCTACTAACTCTCTTCACATGTGGGTACCTGTAGCCAGATCACATTGAACATGTGGGTGTCTTAGCTATGCTCTACACACTCTCTCTCTCTCTCTCTCTCTCTCTCTTTCTCTCTCTCTCTTGCTCTCTCTCTCTCTCTCTTGCTCTCTCTCTCTTTCTCTCTCTCTTGCTTTCTCTCTCCTTCTCTCTCTATCTCTCTCTCTCTTTCTCTCTTGCTCGCTCTCTCTTTCTTTCTCTCTCTTTCTCTCTCTTTCTCTCGCTCTCTCTCTCACTCTTTCTCTCACTCACTTAAAGCAAGTCTTTGTTTCATAGCGAACACCAGTGTGATGCAGAGGCATGAGCAGCAGATTCTGCCACAGTGCATCTGAAGTTGGTTAGAGCACACGTCATGTACCTTCGGGGGAAGACAGAGGATTGCTTCAGTGTTTGGTCTCTCTAATGAGAAACCATAGCCTGCTAGTGGTGCCTTAAATCAGTTTGAGTGTCTTATAAGGGTTTGTCAACCATGTTATTGCTGGCTATTTATACTGTGGTTCTTCTTATGCGTTGTAAGCTAAAGTGACCATGTTGATTGCTGAATCTGGTTTCATCTTCATTTGGTTCTTTGTACTGTAACCTGAGAACGCTTCACTAGATGTAACTCTGTAGTTACACACTTTTTTGGACTCAACACTCGGGATTTGATACTAAAAAGGCTTTGATGTTCAAAGGCATTCTCTTTGGGGGAAAAGAAGTGGAAATGTTCATTGTGAAAGATAATTTAGGACATAGGGTCAACAGTCCAATGAGATCAATATAAGTCATAGTGTAAATGTATGTTTTCTCGTCATGACAACATATGGCATCAGCCAGGAGAAAAACCTAGTATGCAGTACAGGAAAAACGTAATGGGGCTTATGGCCCGGCACATACTGTAAGTTTAATGAGCCGTTATTGGTATGCAGGAAAGGTACATGTCTGCACAGCCATCTCAGTAATGGAGTGTTGTGTTGTGTTGAAGTAGCTTCCTAACTGAAAGGTTAGACCCATCAGTATGGCATCCACTGGAAATGTCATGTTTGTTCTGGCAATTGTCTGGAAAGGATGTGGCAGGTCAGTTGTAGAGCTACATTCTTCTCTTCTCATTTTCATTTTATTTCATGATGAGTGATGAGTACATTTTGGTAGAAATGACTAATGACAGATTTTTCATTGAAAGTAATCCAGTAAACAACTCTCGCAAGGTTTGCAAGTTTATCCAAACAAAAACCCAGGCTATTCCAATTGATATGATCTACATCTGGTTGTTCAAGGAGCCAGAACGCCCCATAGTTATGGCATGGCATGGTTCCTGTTCTGTCTTTGGCCAACAACAAGCTATCTAAGGAACAAGACTGGCTTGAGCGCTAAACTATATTTTAACAGACCTGCAGAGTACCACAGACCATGTACCAAGAGGATTCATCTAGAGGGTACACGTCCATCCTAGCCAAAGGTGCACCTGACGTTTTTGGACTGGTGCACACTTGGCTAACTGAATACAGCCAGGCAGGCCGATGCATTGCAGAGCGATAAACTCTTCGCATGGACGATATAAAAGACTGTATAGTGTTAATAATGGAACTCGGCCTGAGTTTGGAGACGCTTTATCTTTATTTACATGCATCGCCAATATAAGACTGATTTATTTGGCCAGCCGGAACATCTTAAGTGAAGAGAGAGGCAGTCCTTCATCTCCAGCACAGCCCTAGTTGTAAACAACACTAATGTGTCTACTTCAGCTGACTGAGACTGTAAACTAAGAAGTATTGGGATTTCAGTATGGATCGAAGATCAACAGCACATTGAAAGCTGACATTAGTCTTGGCAAAGAGTCCAGGAATCGCATTACAAACCCTCTCCTAGCTGCAAACAAACCCTTTCCTAGCTGCAAACAAACCCTTTCCTAGCTGCAAACAAACCCTCTCCTAGCTGCAAACAAACCCTCTCCTAGCTGCAAATAAACCCTTTCCTAGCTGCAAATAAACCCTCTCCTAGCTGCAAATAAACCCTTTCCTAGCTGCAAATAAACCCTCTCCTAGCTGCAAATAAACCCTCTCCTAGCTGCAAACCAACCCTTTCCTAGCTGCAAACAAACCCTTTCCTAGCTGCAAATAAACCCTCTCCTAGCTGCAAATAAACCCTTTCCTAGCTGCAAATAAACCCTCTCCTAGCTGCAAATAAACCCTCTCCTAGCTGCAAATAAACCCTCTCCTAGCTGCAAACAAACCCTTTCCTAGCTGCAAACAAACCCTCTCCTAGCTGCAAACAAACCCTTTCCTAGCTGCAAATAAACCCTCTCCTAGCTGCAAATAAACCCTTTCCTAGCTGCAAACAAACCCTTTCCTAGCTGCAAACAAACCCTCTCCTAGCTGCAAACAAGCCCTTTCCTAGCTGCAAATAAACCCTCTCCTAGCTGCAAATAAACCCTCTCCTAGCTGCAAACCAACCCTTTCCTAGCTGCAAACAAACCCTTTCCTAGCTGCAAATAAACCCTCTCCTAGCTGCAAATAAACCCTTTCCTAGCTGCAAATAAACCCTCTCCTAGCTGCAAATAAACCCTTTCCTAGCTGCAAACAAACCCTTTCCTAGCTGCAAACAAACCCTCTCCTAGCTGCAAACAAACCCTTTCCTAGCTGCAAATAAACCCTCTCCTAGCTGCAAACAAACCCTCTCCTAGCTGCAAACAAACCCTCTCCTAGCTGCAAATAAACCCTCTCCTAGCTGCAAACAAACCCTTTCCTAGCTGCAAACAAACCCTCTCCTAGCTGCAAATAAACCCTCTCCTAGCTGCAAACAAACCCTCTCCTAGCTGCAAACAAATCCTCTCCTAGCTGCAAATAAACCGTCTCCTAGTTGTACCGTATATCAACTGAGTTAAGTAGCAGCTTTCTCATTTGATTTCCCCATCTTGATAATGTGCCTCGTGTGGTAGAGAGCACAGACCTCATTGTGTAAAACTATCTTTGTCCGTCTTCTCTTATGAGGTTTTTCTGGCACTGCTACTCATATCAAAGGACTATGGAGATTTATATGTGTGTTGTAAATAAATAACAATATTTCCATTTTGGACTGTGTCTTTATCCAGAGTCATCCTGCAACACAGCTGGTTCTCTTTTTACCCAGCATAACACCCTGGAGACAGACAGGAGAAATGGGACTGGTGCCGCTCCATCCTCTGGGAGGCTGGAGCACATTATAGAGGGAGTAGATTCTGGGTTGGGATGGAGGGGATGGAAGGATGATATGTTTGGCTCCATGGCACATCATTTCAGCATTTTGTTATCTCTGTGATTTAAGCCATTGTGTTGCATAAATCAATCAGCAAACTGTAGGCTTTGCGTACGCGTTGATGGAATTGACTATTATATGAGGAAAGTGTTTCTGATATGTTTTATGGCATCACTATCTGAAATAGGACATTCAAATGGGTGATAGGGGAAGTGGCACATCTGTCTGGTACAAGGTGCTAGAAATAACTGGTTTTGACATCCCATACACTATATCACTTAAATGATTAGAAGGATTTGGAATCTTTTATATATTTCCCCCCCTCATCAAAATAAAAAAAAGCACACTTACTTCGATATGTATCTCCAAGCATCAGTTTACACATCAAGCTGACATAAATATTCACATTCTTTCATCGCTTGCACTCTCTACCCTTAAAACCACATGTTCTGACATTCAAAAAATATATTCTGTACTAGTGGTGTGAATTTGAGAGAAGAACCATAATGACCTAGGCTACTGCTGAGATGTGCTAAACAGTTGCTTTGCTTACTCATGAGGAGCTGTGCTGAGCGCACGCTGAGATGGGAGGACTGGGACCAGAATGCTGTCATTGTCCGTAGCCACGTCTCATACCTCTCCCGGTCTGCCAGCTCCCAGTGGGAGTCTACCAAGACTATCTTCAGCACTGAAACATGAATGCAAGAAGAAGAACAAACAAAGATCCGCCTTAGTTTTAACACAGCTGGAGTTTGTTTTAGAGATGGAAGGTGCCTTGCAGCTCAGATGTCTTGTGTTTCTGCTTTTGGACGACAGGTTTCAGAAGCCAGACACTGTAGTAGCTATAGGGTAAGGCCATTTTATATTACTCTCTGGCACTTGAAGGGTAACGTTGTGTTGTTCTACATAGCATATTTCTATCTGAACGTCCCGCTGAACATGCCCCAGCTGTGGAGCCTTGTGCCCAGCCTAAACTCTACAATGCTGTCTACACACTCCTTATCACACTCTTACTCTGGGATAAGAGCCACAGAAAGACATGTATAGAACATATGGTTTTACATCTATCTGTCAGCTGGAGCTGGGATGTAAGAAGGTTCTGTAGAAATGCTAATGATGTGGTAGTCAAAATGAGCCAGGGACAGAAGCTGAGGTATAGCAGCTGTTCTAGCAGACAAAGTGAAGTTAGCAGGGTCGATGAAGGTCGTCGGTTGCAGGAGGAGAGGATGAATAGCTAAGGTTAAGGTGATGTACCGTTTGAAAGTAGTCAGAGGGATATGGTGGGTGGTACAAGGTGGTATAACATTTTGGTAAGGTAACGCTAGGAAAGAGGAGAAGTCAGGATTTAGCTGCACTGCAGGCAAGGTTTGTCTCGTCAATATTCTGACAGCATTGGGGCGGCAGGTAGCCTAGTGGTTAGAGCATTGGGCCAGTAATCGAAACGTTGCTGAATTGAATCCCTGAGCTGACAAGGTAAAAATCTGTCATTCTGACCAAGGCAGTTAAACCACTGTTCCCTGGTAGGCTGTCATTGTAAATAAGAATTTGTTCTTAACTGACTTGCCTGGTTAAATAAAGGAAACATTAAAAAAAGCATCCCTGAGGGAGTTTCTCTGGCAGGTGCAAATGTCTGCACTATTGATAGAAAGCTGTCTGTTGATGAGCAGCAGATTTACTCTCTGTTCTCAGAGGAATGAGAAAGGCTGCGCTTCACCAGAGATCACAGGCTTCCTCTAACTTCAATCAAACCCAATCTTGGTTTGGACAGATTGGAATCTGAGGCTGCATCAGATGGGGGTGGTCAGTTCTTGGCCTGACAGTAAAGCTGAGATGTGTCTTGTGGACATGACCTTTTCTATAGTAAATAGTACATCCAGAATATGGGTTGATGAAGTGATGGTAGTAAGACCAAAAGGAAAGTGGAATCCAATACTATACAAAACTTGGGAAATATATTACTCATTAGAACCGTACAATATTCTAAGACCTTTTACATCTGGTACATTCATCTGTTAAAATAAGTAATTTGGCTTTTAGTGTGATTCTTATTGATCAGCATCAGATTAAATGTTAACATGGCACATGAATCTTTAACTTTATTGTCAAGCTCCCTTCTGCTTCAGTTCCATAGTGATCTCCATGCAATCAACTGTTAAGTAAGTTAAAATGTTATAAGTAAATGAAATTATTCAATTGGCAGCCAAGTTTGTCACATGATTAATAACTCCTGCTGTAAAATGACACAATGTTCCCATCTCCCCAGCAACAACTGACAACAGCAGCTCTATCTGCCCTGCTGGTTTCCCGGAGACCCGGCCTAGCTCCTCCAGCATGGAGCCCCAGGGGAGTCTGGGAGTGGAGGGGGACTTCAGCCTGCAGCTGGCGCTGCTGGTGCCCAGTCTCCGGAGCGAGGCAGTGACCCACGAGCTGGAGGATCTGACTATGCAGCCCAGTCCCAGCCTGCCGCCTCTCAAAGAGCGTAAGAACGGTGAGTAGTAGACCATTCAGTCACCTAGGACAATCACCTAGGACAATCACCTAGGTCAATCACCTAGGACAATCACCTAGGACAATCACCTAGGACAATCACCTAGGACAATCACCTAGGACAATCACCTAGGACAATCACCTAGGGCAGGGCTGTCCAACCCTCTTCCTGGAGATCTACTGTCCTGTAGGTTTTCAGTCCAACCATAATTTAGCAAATCCGATTCAGCTAGTTAAGGTCTTGTTGAGCAGCTAATTAGTAGAATCAGGTGTGGTAAATTAGGGTTGGACTGAAAACCCACAGGACGGTAGCTCTCCAGGAAGAGGGTTGGACAGCCCTGGCCTAGGGCATGCATCTGAAATGGCACCCTATGACCTAGCCTATATAGTGTCATATACTGATGTAGGATCTTACTTTGATCACCCTGTTTGTTGCAGGAAATGCAAACTTGGCTGCCAATTGAATTGTGTATTCAAGGTTTAAAAAAGCTTCTAAAGTTTGTAATTTCCACTTTGCATACCTAATTTCCAATTTGTAATTGCATACCTAGTATCAGGAGGATGACTGCTGAAAACACAGAGGGTGAATCAATTGTGCTTGATTCCTCAAAATGCATTGAAGCAGATCCGAGGCTCTGAAAAATCAAGGAAATACGATTGAAATGAACCCAGAGACTCTGCTTTCTACGTCATCCATCAGAGAGCAAGCCTGCCCTGACAGTGAGAAAACAAACTCCTCTCCACTCCAGAGAGATTTGTTTGTGGAGAGAAGTGGGGAATTAGACTGGAATTGCATCTGGAAGCCAACACATAATCACAGCTTGAACGGTTCCTGACATCAAGTCCCAAAGTCAGCCCTCTCCTTGGGCCACTAAGTGTTTTGTTTGTTGGTTGCTCTCAGAAAAGCAGCTTTTTAGGTGGGCGTTATTAATGAGTTAAACATGATAAATTAGATGCAGATTCGGATGAACAGACTTCAACAAAAGTCAATGAATGGGTTGAGCCTCTAGTTTAACTTTTCACTAATGATGAATTCCTTGCTAATATTTCCCAGTGCATTTTTCTTGAAATTGTGGACCTTCAGTATCTTGAGATCTCCTCTGTTATCTCACTCTCCTAACCCTCTGGTTCTCACAACCACAGCCAGAACCCCAGTCTGGAAATGTTCCCCTGGCATGTGAACCATAGTGAGGGGTAGCACTGAGGCAGTGTCTGGTGGGCAGGCTGACACTCACCCACCCTGAGTGGTACCCTGTCATTTTCCCAGTCCCTAGAGAGGGTCAGGGATGGAGGGTATGGAGTGGAGACCACTGGTCCCCCCCAACCTTACTGCCCAAGAGATAGACACTGGAAAAACTCAAATGTGTTGCACTCTACGGCTTGTTGATGATGTGATGATGTAGTGGAGATTTTTGATTTGTTCAGTTTCAAAATGCATGCCTCTGGCCAAGTTTCATTTCTCGTCTACTGACCCTTACTACCCTCCCCTCACAAGCCCGTCCCTCAGAAATCCGACTGGGACTCAACTCAGACTATGATGTCTTTTATCACCAGGATAATAGAGGAAGTTCGCTGTTTGTTTTCTCTTCTGGTTAATGTCTGATTAATAATTTCCAATGCAGCCCACGTGATACACGGGACCCAACATTTTTGTATTGATAGCGATGCACATTGGACATCATACTATCCATGATTGAAGTGTTTACTCCATATAGTATGCACTTGTGGAGGCCCTTGACATTGCAACATCAACACACCCCTTTAGTGGGGAGCACTCATTGGCCAGTGTCTCTGCTTGGTACTCCATCTTGTGCCACTCTCTGTATTGGTTTCCACTTTCTTCTTGCTCTGGGCTGCAGACACATTGATCCCATCGCAGGCCAGGTCTGAGCTCCATGAATCTCTCCCCACCAGGGCTGTTTCTCCCTCCCTGGGCCCCAGCAGGAGCTGACACAGTCAGGCACGTCACAGGGAGCATCTGGGGCGCCTAGAGCACAGACTGCATCCTGTCTTTCTTCCTAAGAGGAAAACCCCTGTAGTGGATTCACCTGCACAACAGGGGATAGAATCAGGATCAGGACCGGCTCTATAAAGGAGCTTGCTTTCATTTAAGCAGCATTCCTAATCCATTTGAACACATGGTACCGGCCAGTCATTTCCTTTCGGGTCTGTATCTTTGTTAGTGTCATAATATGACTACAGCTGTTTATCTAGACATTCAGTTTGCAGTTGTGTCATTTTATAGCATTGTAAGGTTAACACGTTCATGACTGTTCCCAAGTCGTCCTTGAACATTGACATGGGTGAAATATACCAGGGCGAAATGGGTTGGAATGGAAATAGAAGCAGCATGCCAGTTCATGTTGGCTGCCCTCTGCCCTTTAACCTGCAGTGTTAGGGAGTAGGGAGGGACACACATGTCTGGACTTCAAGCGTATGACTCATACTTCCTGTATGTGAATGCTAACCGGCTGGAAATGACCACCTATTCATCTGTTATCACTCTTCGGGTGTTCTCTCTTCCCTGTTGTCCCTTTACAAGTCTCCTCTGGGTGGGTGATATTTCTCTTTGCTGTTTTTTGTTCTCGGACACAGAGACCAGGTTGATATATGTTCTCCTAGACAACGTTGTGGAGGAGACACAAGGTTGAATGCAACCACCTCCTATTTCTAATGTTGACATTTCATCTATTTTGTTTGAAATCCAAAAGAAAATATTGACACTTTTCCCTTATGTCAATATTAGTCTGCAACAGCTACGGTCGGGTCTACACAAATGAAAACAATAGATAAGATTGTATTCATGTCATGTTTGTGCATTGAGTGTAGTGATGTAGTGGAAATAATGAAATGTAAATGATAGCAATAACAAGAATGTGCTAAATGTCAGAAATACACTTTACAACTGGGAAAAGTGACAAAGATAAACATCGATGTCCCAGGGGCCTCGGCATGTTTGTTTTTGTCATTCTTATCCAGTGACACAACATGGTATGAAGAAGAAAAAAACTCCTGGCTCGTTTTCTCATGGAGCTTTTCATCCTCTCACTCAAAAGTCACAAATACTCAATGTTTTTGGGCCAAGAAAGACACAAGAAGTCCTTCAGTTCAGTGAGACATTAGAAGTTAAAATTACATTTCAATACATGCATGTAGATAGCATATTTCATGATTTGGTTGAAAGTATGACTTACTTTTATAGACTTTTAGGAGAGCAGTTGGTTTGGTCAAAAGGTTGTATTGTTCTCTGTGTTTTTTTGGTAATTAAAGTTGCTTGACTCATTGTATTTAGTTCTAATGAGGCTGGTGTTGAAAGAGCAGAGCACTGAGAGCTGAGCAGAGGGACCCAGCAGGGGTTAACAGTGGCTCGTCTGTCTGTGTTCCCTCCTCCTCCTGACTCTTACTGGCTGAGCCCAGCCAGAGCATGAGTGAGCGCACACTCGCTCCCGCTGAGACCAACACAAAGACAGGCAGAGAGAGACTGGAGAGACTGGAAAGAGAGGGAGGGACTGTACGTACCAGACTGTGAGAAACAGATCTCTTACCATACACTCCTAGCTGGGTGTTTTCCCTCATTACCAAACCCTCATGCTGGTCCTCGTTCCTCACTGCCCTGATCACTCCATGGGACTCCAGACCCGGCGCTAAGCGACCCGGCTCTCTCCTCCTCTATGGCGTGCCTCGACGTGGAGACCCCCGCCGTCTGCAGGGGTAAATTTAAATCAGGTGCCCATGTCTCTCTCTGTCTTTCCTTTTCTCCCTCCTCATTCTTTCACTCTCTCTTTCTATCGCTTACCTTTTCACTCTTTCTTCCTCTCTCTGCTAGGTAGCATCACTGCGTTGTTGGCATGAAGCCCAGTATCAACATAAATCAGTTTCCATTTTGGTTTCCTCTACGGTTGTCTCCAAAAATGTTGTGTGTTTAGGACTTTTTAACTACAGTATATTCTCACTAGAAGGCAAATAGTTGTTAAAGTCCTCAGCAAAATAATGGAGTTACAGTGAAATGTGTATGGCTTTATGGGTTTAGGTCTGCTTTTCAGTCAACTTGATTACCTTGAATGAAATATACAGCTACTTATAGGCCTTGACCAACTTGCCCAACGGCAGTGATGTCAGAATAATCTGTACTGATTAATTGATGATAACACCTTGACGATGGACTAGGACAACGACAGAGAGCCCCACCAGGAAATGATAGGGCATTACAGGAGGAATAGCTATTAAATGATGTCCAGCATCCGTTTGAGACTGGACTAACAGCACCACAATAGTGCAAAGAGTTGTTGTTTTCTATTAGAAACAAACAAAGTCAAAATGAGGGAGGAGATGAGGCCAGAATGAGGGAGGGGACTAGGGAGGTGGGTTTACATAGCGTATCATATTATTAGGATCCTTAAACCCAGGACTCTGTGCTCACTTCTTATGACGACAAATAACTACAGAGCTCAGTGTTACCCTCAGACTATCAGCTAAACATGATGTCACCACTTAGTACCTTTTCCTGAGCGATAGCATTCTGCTGTACAGTATGTTGGCTGGGAGGAATAGCCCCCGGTGAAATGCTAAACCTGGAAATGCTGTAGCTCCACATTCTGTTCGTGACCTGCATACCGTCACAGGGCAGCTCCTGATAGTATTAGGTGTTTCAAAGAACAACTCGGTGTGTAAAGAAAAGGTGATATGACTCTATTACCTGGCTTCAATGTAAGTCCTATTTAAAAGGTATTGTGTTCCCCTCGGGTCATAGGTGTAGAATCATGCTTGGATGAGTTGGATGGATCTGGTTTGAATCTATTGCCAGTGTTTTATTCCTCATCGATCTTCGAGAATACATCAAACAACAAACGGACTCATCGAGTGAATGAGCATTTGTAAGAGCACGGAGCACAGCTGAGCTGCGAGGAGAATACTGTATATTTCCCGCAGTAATGTCAACATAGCTTATGTCAGTGTCCGACTGTTTCTATAACAGTGTAGCCATAACAAAACAGATTCTCTTTTATATTTACGCAGAGTGTTTCTAGGGAAAAGTCAGGCCAAGAGATCTAACGGTAGACTTTGTCCAGAGATGAGTTTTGTTGAGACGAATATGGGCAGGGGATTAGAGATAGAATCAGGAGCCAGGGATTTTAGTAAAGCCTATGTACACTCTGAGGTTTGTGAAGTACCTCTGTTTATGTTGTGCTGGAGAGCAGGGGAGTACAGCCGACTTGCATCACACAGAGGTTAGCCAGGATTCACTGAGAACAGCACTATTGACATCAGCTTAACAAATGTAAGGAGCACCTCAGGCATAGGCTGTACTGCCACGTTGATGTCAAGAATAACAACTTGAAATGGCAATATTGTTCTCATAAATCGTCAATTATCCTTTAGCATTCTTTTCCAGTCGAGTCAAAGTGGGTAACATGAATATTGAAACCAACCAATGGTAATTCTCTCTCCTATCTTCCAGAATGATCTTTCTGTGTCGGTGCCCCCCTGGTGTGCAGGTTGATGTGTATTGTCATGAGTCTTGTCCTGGAGGCAGCACTGAGCGATTTTCCCCTTAGATAAGCGAGCTGCAAAGTCACAATTTTGTAAAAATGAATGAAAACAAACATGAGCTTTTTGGTGTTAATTTAAAGTTAGGGTTAGGCATTAGGGTTAGCAGTGTGGTTAAAGTTGGGGTCAAAATCTGATTTTATGTCTTTGTGGCTGTTCCAGCTAGTGACCACTGTAGAACTTCCTCCAGAACAAGATTCATGACAAAAAATGCTAACCTGACCCTGATGTGAACGTGTAATGGGAACCATGGATAGGGAGCAGGAACACAGTGTTCTGAGCCCTGGAGGCGCAGGGGTCTTGTTAAAGTTATGGGGGGCTCTGAGAATGGACTCAGTTGCTCCCCTGCCTCGGCTCCCTGGGACTCTCTGTGCTCCTCTGTCCACCAGTGGGAGCGGGTCCCCCCCACTCTGTACAATGCTTTGGGTTCCAGTCCAGTCCCGGCCCCCACCCCCATGCCACCTCCAGACTCCATGGTTCCCAGGCCTTCTTCTCACAGCTGCCCAGTTTATTTTAGCTGGAGTGAGTCACGTTGACCTGGTCAGACACAGTGACTGTCCCAGGGGACTAGAGCAGAGCAGGCCTGGGTGTGTGTGTAGTATGTAGTGTTTAGTGTGTGTGTGTGTGTTTGACTGTGCATTGACCATCTGGCCATAGCCAATGAGCAGTCTACTCCAGCAGCAGTCCGACCTCACTATGAACACAGTGCCTTGTTGATGATAAGGGCCCCAACGTTCTTCCCAGCGCCGCGTCGTTTGTCACCATCAACCGTCACCTTCCTCTTCAAATATTTTTGTTGAGGATCACTGTTATTCCACTGAAATAACACGTCCACACTCGCCTGTTTATACATGTTTAAACTGGGCCCGCATTGCAGTTTATTATGATGGAAAAATAACATTGGGTGCCGTCCAAGGATTTGGAGCCTCCTGCATAAGAGGCCTTCTTGTCTTTTTATGTTCCAAGGACTTCATGGATCAGTCCTTACCGCTCCAAAACAAGACTACACATCTCACTTTTTATGGAGCAGCACTTACAAAAGAGACCGAGTTCACTCAGTCCTGGGATGACATCTTCTCCAACTCGGAGGTGACTCGGACATATGAACATTGCACTGTAATTAGTCTTCAGGGTTTGTTATTTCTACAGTGGTACTTGAGAAAGACTCATCCCTTGCCTGTGTCTATCTATGTTTGTATTTCAATTTGAACATCTATGTAAAGTTACCTCGGCATTTGCATCCCAGTCCGTCCTCAGTATGTCCTTGTCTTCACTTTATTTGAAGAGGGCTTGTAAAGCCCATGTAATCGCTCGAAAGTAAACTCAGTGTCAAGAAGAGTGTTATTGCTAATTGTCTGCTAGGTTAACCATGGAGAAAGTCTGTAGGCTGTCTCTATAGGATGTCTTAGGTGGAGGAACAGGACTTCCTGTTTTGTTCTGGCTGGACTGTGACGTGGTGTGTCAACACAAATTGGTGACTTGTACATTTTTTCGGGTCCATTACACAATTTTCTTCTTCATAACGAATCGTGTCCAGTACACAATGTTCTTTATAAGGAATTCCAATTTGTTGTGGCTAAAGTTAGCTAGGTGGCTAACGTTAGCTAGGCTAGGGATTAGGGTTAGGGGTTAAGGTTAGGGTTAGCTAACATGCTAGCTAAGTAGTTAAAAAGTAGTAAATTGATACAAAGTTGCTAATTAGCTTAAATGTCAAAGTTGTCCATTATGTGAGTCGAATATGCAACGTTTGGGTTGCTAGACCTTCACGTTATACGCCCACCTATCCTCCCCGACCAACCTCCCTCCTATTGTTTCTGTCTTAAGTCACCTTCTGCCTTTATCTGTGGGTTGGGTGTGTAGTAGAACTGGACGGACCAAATCCATAATGCGATAAATTACCAGAATTTTATAACATGAAAGTGCACCAGTGACTGGTATCGATCATTTTCAGTTCATCGTCCCAGCTCTAGGATGTAAATGGAGGGTCGTCTGCACCTGGTCCCAGATATGTTTATGCTGTCTTGCTAATTCCTATGGTCATTGGTGTGGCGGCAAAAACAGATCTGGGACCAGGCTAGTTAGGTTAGAGGTCAACATATGCCCATCTCTGCTTCTCTCCCACAGTCCTCCAGCGCCGCCTGCAGCAGAGACGCACCCGTGAGCAGCTAGTGGAGCAGGGCATCATGCCACGTGAGTATAACCACGGAGCATTGGGCACCGCCACTCTCAAACCACCAAGGATTTAATATACTCTAACTCACCTCTACCAGAGTTAAGGTTATTGGTCTGGCATGTAGGAAAAGTATAACTGCACCCACACCACAGTCATTAAAGTGGGTCTTGGTTCCAGAAAGCTTTCAGAAAATGTCATACAATTATTACCTAAATTAATACCATAGATTGAACTACATGCTGTCTGATTTGCTACTATTATGACAACCATACAGGAGTGGAATTCTGCCACCACTGATGTCTCGACCACCCTCCACCACAACCTCGTCATGATGTTTGTAGAATAAATAAGTACTCGGAATGGCCCAAGGTCTAAACCCACAGTGAGGCATACATCGGTGGCCAGTGGCATACCAGAAACCAAAAGGCATACTGAAAACCTCCACACCCGGCTCTCAAAGTCAGCAAAGAGGAGCAGAATCCTTCCTCTTGGTGCCCTTACTGGATCAGTCTCTCTAGGAGCCAGTGGGTTGCAGACTAGAGCAGACAGACTGATAAGAAAGCAGACAGCAGACAGACACAGAGAGAGGGAGAACAGTGGTGCAGCTAAGTTATTTGTGGCTAGAGCCGCAGGAGCCCCAGACCAGAGACCTCTCAGTGCTGGGAGTGTGCTCTGTCTTGTCTTGTGCAGCCCTAAGAGGCCTCCTCCATGTGGACTCTAAGCTCCTCTTATTAGGCTCCACAATCAGAGCTGTATGAGTCAGCGACAGGGCCTGCGCAGGAGGTCAGTAACCCCCACTGCGGCCCTAGCACAGGCCACACAGGAACACTGGGTGAATAACTCTGGTTCTCCCACACAGAGGACTTACAATAGGTATGCAGGCCAGGGCTTGGGTGACGCTCGGGAATGCTTAGCTCTGCTCCTCTGAGTTTGACGCACTCCCTCTGACTCAGAAGAATCACTGGTCAGTGTGTGTTCAGACCTCAGTGTGTGTGTGTGTGTGTGTGTGTAGAGAGCAAACAGTGCTTGTGTTAGCTAGAGGTGACTAACGGGTGTAGCCGTGCCGTGCCAACAACAGGATAAGTGTGTCTGATGAGATCAAAGTCTCAGCCTGACTGTCTCACTCGTTGGATGAGTGGCGCATTCAGACATCCTGTCCTACTCCCGTCAGCTATTGTGTAGTAGCAAAGTCATCCTCTCTTCCAAAGAAATAACACGCACTATTGTCTCTCCCTTGTTGTCGTCAGCTTGTCATCAAGTACAACAACATCATGTCTCAAATATGAACTTTCAAGAGGACAAGTTTACTTTTTACCCATTAGAAGTTATGGGTAGTTACACTGAGCTCCAAAAGTAATGGAACAGTGACACACTTTTTGTTGTTTTGGCTCTGTACTCCAGCACTTTGGATTTGAAATGATACAATGACTATGAGGTTAAGGTGCAGACTGTCAGCTTTCATATGACGTTTTTTTCCATCTATGTTGGGTGAACTATTTAGAAATGACAGCACTTTTTGTACATAGTCCCCCCATTCTAAGGGACCAAAAGTATTGGGACAAATTCACTTATATGTGTATTAAAGTAGTCAAAAGTTTTGTATTTTCTCCCATATTACTAGCACACAAGTTTGTGACTCTGCAAAGTTTTTGGATGCATTTGCTGTTTGTTTTGGTTGTGGGTTGTGTTTCAGATTATTTTGTGCCCAATAGAAATGAATGGTAAATAATGTATTGTGTCATTTTGCAGTCACTTTTATTGTAAATAAGAATGTAATGTCTCTAAATGCTTCTACATTAATGTGGATGCTACCATGATTACGGATAATCCTGAATGAATCATAAATAATAATGAGTGAAAATGTTAGAGGTATAATGGTGAGAGGTTAGCATATCTTGGGGGTATGATATTTGTGCGTCTGTAACTTTCTCACTCATCATTATTCTCCGTACTAATGGTAGCATCCACATTAATGTAGAAGTGTTTAGAAACATTTATATTATTTTCTTTTTTTATGCCTTTTATTTAAGTAGGCAAGTCAGTTAAGAACAAATTCTTATCTATAATGATGGCCTAGGAACAGTGGGTTAACTGCCTTGTTCAAGGGTAGAACGACAGATTTTTACCTTGTCAGCTTGGGGATTCAATCTAGCAACCTTTTGGTTACTGGCCCAACATTCTAACCACTAGGCTACCTGCCGCCCCATTATTTTCCAATAATTGGGCACAAAATAATCTGAAACATAACTAAAACATACAGAAAATGCATCCAAACAAGTTTGTAGAGTCACAAGTTTGATGTATTCATTGCTTGCTAGAAATACGGGACCAAATAATACACTTTTGACTACTTTAATACACATAAGTGACTTTGTCCCAATACTTTTGGTCTACTAAAAGGGGGGGACTATGTACAAAAACTAAACGGTTCACCCGATATGGATGAAAATTCCCTACAAATGAAAGCTAACAGTCTGCACTTTAACCTCATAGTCATTGTATCATTTCATACAGAACTGTGGCTCAGTTGGTAGAGCATGGTGTGTGCAATGCCAGGGTTGTGGGTTCGATTCCCACGGGGGGCCAGTACAAAAAAAAAAAATTAAATGCTTGCATTCATTACTGTAAGTTGCTCTGGATAAGAGCGTCTGCTAAATGACTTAAATGCAAAGCATTGTCACTGTCCCAATACTTTTGGAGCTCACTGTACATGATGTTGATCTTCCCTCCCATAGCACTGAAATGCCCTGCTGCTTTCCACGAACAGATCCGCAGCCTGCAGAGGTCCAGGGTAAGACTTCACAAACTCATCTCACTCGCACTAGTGTTCATTGTACTTCATTGAGATAAACACACATTATCACATACATATGCCATTCCATATCATCTCGATTAAATGTAGTTTTATGTTGTTTTCTTACAGACTGAGAACTTCTTGAAGCACAAAATCCGCAGTAGACCTGAACGTTCAGAGCTGGTCCGCATGCACATCCTACAAGGTAACCTCACTGCCATGTACTGTATGCTTTATGATAGGCTGTAGAGAATACAGATGACACGGAGCATACTCAGCTACCAACAGAAAGTACATGTACGTTTAGCTGGCCAAGTTAGCTCTCAGAAGAGAGATGATGGAAGAGAAGGATCCTGTGAAATTGTACCCCTTCCTATTAGATATAATCCATTATAATCCATAGGATATTAAATATTCACAACTTGAGATGTTACAATCAGTTGTCTGATTGATTGTCTTTGACGTATGAGGACATCCCACCTTAAACAGTCTCCACTGTGAGACGCACAGTAGTAGAACAGTACTGTTGTGAGTTCTAGGTAGACTAGCAGTTACTGATGAGTTGCTGTCTGTCCCACAGAGACCCATGCGGAGCCCTCACTGCAGGCCACTCAGATGATGCTGAAGAGAGCCAGGCTGGCTGATGACCTCAATGAGAAGCTGGCCCAGCGACCCGGCCCCATGGAGCTGGTGGTCAAGAACATTCTGCCTGTGGAACCCAGCCTCATCAAGGACGGCGTCACCGGTAGAGAACACTCTTGACTTTATACATGATTATCTCCAGGCTAAGGGCGAAGTAACTCATTCAACTTCTACTCCCTGCATATTTGTATAGTGTAGATTTCTGAAAGTGCCTATTACGACTAACACAGCACTGAGACATTTCCGGTGACTATCACGAGAAAGAACTTCGTACAAACCTCTCTCCATTGGTCTACTTGTAATTAATAAGCTGTGTTTTTGCACGTGTTACGTTGCAGACCCCGCAGACGGTGAGGTGGAGAATGACTTCCCCAAGACGAAAACACTGGATGTGTACAACTTTGACGAGGACAGCGGCGACGCCCTGTCCCCAGAGCAGCCGACCAGCCAGGAGTCCCAGAGCTCCTCTGCCCCCTCACCCTCCCCCAGGACCCCCAGGGTGACAGAAGCCCCTGTTGCCCTCTCCACCTCCCCACCAACCAGCTCCATCACCATGCAGGTAGGTCCTATCGCCATACCTCACCACCTATAAATACCCATCTTAAATTGTGTTGTTATGGTATGACTAACAGTGTAAATATTTTGTTTCAATATTTTGGGCCTAAATAATAGTCTCCCAGTGCACCTGCCTGTTGTATATCAAATTCTGCTTGCTAGAAAATATTATTTGCCTCCTGTTTTTTTTCTGTTAGACGGCATCCATCTTTTGTTAGTCTTTTTCCAGTTGCTCTGCCCTTGTGGCTTAGTGTGGGAGGGGGATTTACAGGCCTCTGTTCCCCTCCTTACTGAACGGACCATGTGGTTTCTATCTGTCTCTTTATCTCAGCACTGCCCACCTACCTCCCAGTCCACAACAGACTTCTTCAACTTCTCTCATGTCTCCACCAATGAGCATCAGAACAATCGCCTGGTGACCACGCCTCAGCCAATCACCATTGTTGCCCCTCCAAAGCCAGGGCCCATGTTAGTAAAGGTGAGCCACAAACTTGAAAGAAAGTGATGTCATATCACATGATGGAGAGTACTTGAACCTTGTAGTAAAGGTATGGTAAATCATGGCAATGTGCAAAGATGTACATTCAATGCAAATATTAAATATACATTTCTTTATAGCATTTAGCTGAGCACATTACAAGCTATAACCAAACTTTTCTGTCTCTTGGTACAGAAAGCTATTTATTTCAGCAATGATGATGTTTTGGTTCCCTTTTGATCCCAGTTAGCTGAGCAAGCTTTACCTATAAACACTAAATATACCCTGTAAACATGAAAGTCACCTCTGATATTTGACTCTCTCTCTCTGATCTGCTGTGGTTTTCATGCTGCTTCCTTTGGAACTGTAATCAGAGATAAGAAGTCAGGGGAGGACAAACACTGGGGCTGTGTTCGGTCACAGTGAAAGAGCCCGTCAGTGCAGGCAGAGACCAGTCGAAAGTGATGGTTCAGCCAATTCAAATGCGGTTCAACAAGGCCTGGAGGAGTTTTTCACAAATCCATGGACTTAAACTGCCAGCCGCTCTCAGTCTTCAATTAAGGTTAAGTGACAGGCTTTCTCTTAGCCTTCAGGGCATAAAGGATGGAAGCAAGAAAGTAAAGCAATAACTTGGGCATTTGTCACAATCCTTTATACTCAAAGCAAATGAATATTTTCTGAGCTCTGCCCCTCCCGTGTTGAAGAACAGGGAGGGACACATGTGAGGCTGTGTGTTTGCGTAAACCAACTTCAATTGGTGTTATGATATTTTTATGGCTTGCATCTACCTCTCAAATGCCAAGTCATTTAATGTGTATCCTGTAATTTAGTTACTGAACAATAAGGGTCACCCCACATCCCCTTCCACATTCCATTTCCCCATCCTGTCTTTCTCACTGGGCGTTATCACAATGTCCCACCTATTCATTTGATACTACAGCATGAAAAAGGCACAATTTCATGTACAAGCCTCAAAATACTGGCAAGATGTTTAGACGTTATCCATAACAGTCAGAACGGGCTTTTAGATCACTAAACATGTCCACAATCCACTCAGTGAGATGAACCTTTTGAAGTTTTCAGTGAAAACGTTTCACTGCTCCTCCCGGAGAGTATCCAGTAGGTTGTAACCGTTCCTCTTTTCCCCTGTGCAGCAAAGCCAGCCAAAGACACCCAATGACAAGAGCCGCAGTAAAAAGAATAAGGATCCCAAGCCGCGGGTGAAGAAGCTAAAGTACCACCAGTACATCCCCCCGGACCAGAAACAGGAGGCCAACGAGGCGCCCATGGACTCAGCCTACGCCAGGCTACTGCATCAGCAGCAGCAGTTCCTCCAGCTGCAGATACTGAACCAGCAGCAGCAGCACTATAACTACCAGACCATCCTTCCTGCCCCACTCAAGTATGGCCCGCTGTAAAAAGTACATTGGGATGTTATGTGTTACCGCAGCTTGCGTACTATAGGCCAAATAATGTGGCTAGCCCTCACATTCTAGTTGCAGTTTAATTGACTGACAGCTTTGTGTTGAGGGCGGTTAGTACATCATCGCTACACCTGGAAGGCAAACATTGTTTCCTTTGAACAATGTGATTCAAGCAAACAATCCTCCCTAACAGAATAAGTCCACACCTGGATAATAGTGATGTAATCTGCCACATCTGTTTCCTTCACAGCTTCTGTTTGGCTTAGATATGTAGTATTCCTGTGTGCATTGTCCCGGATGGAGACTGTTGGTTGTGAATGATGGGACACACAGGAAACTCTTTCTCCCATCCAAACACTAAACCCTCCTCCTGTTGTCTGTGTTCCTACAGGTCGATGGAAGGTCAGAACAGCTGCTCCAGTGTGTCTCTGAGTGGCAGCAGTTTGTCCAGTCCCATCATGGTCTCTCTACCCAGCGCTGCCCCAGCACGGTCTAACCAGACTCTGACGAACCGCAAGCCTGGTGTCCTACCTGCCAACCTGGACGAAATGAAGGTGAAGCTCACTCCTGCTCCGTACAAACATAGATTTTCACAATATGATAAATATGTTAAAGGGCAGAGCACAGCCCCTAGGCAGGGACATCTTGTATGGAGATTTAGTGAGAGGGCTTGTCTTTTGTTATGATGACTCATGACTGTTCATTATCCCTGGCTGGTAGGTAGCTGAGCTGAAGATGGAGCTGAAACTGCGAGGTCTTCCGGTGTCTGGCACCAAGACTGACCTGATAGAGAGACTAAAGCCTTATCAGGAGATCCCCAGCAGCCAGGCTGCCACTGCCATGGAGCTGACAGGCCACACAGGGGCCCCACAGCCTGAGAGCATGAGCTCCACACCCCCTGTATCCCCCGCGCCCTCGGAGGTCTCCAGCCTGGGCATGGAGGAGGCTGGGATGCCAGGAGCTCTTTCCCCAGCTCGGCCCACTCCTTCTGGGTCGTCTCCCCACCAAGGCCGCCTGGAGGACAACCCAATGGAGACCAGAACCTCAGAGAAGGACCAGCGACTGCACGAGAAGGAGCGTCAGATCGAGGAGCTGATGAGGAAGCTGGAGCAGGAGCAGAGGCTGGTGGAGGAGCTGAAGATGCAGCTAGAGGTGGAGAAGAGGGGTCTGCCCAGCCCTCCAGCCCCCATGGCCCTGGCCCAGGTCAAAGAAGAGGGCAGGGCCGCCTCAAACTGCTCTGCCTCTGCACATAGCCCACTAGCAGTGGTGAAACAGGAGGAGCCCAGCTCAGGCCAGGTACAGACGTCACCCCTGCCTCAGTTCTTCATCAGCCACCAGCAGGTGCCTCAGGTCCTCAGACAGCCCCAGCCTCAGACCTCGCTGTCTTGCCAGCCTGGAACACAGATCCTGCTGCCTGTCTCCCTGCCCACCAGCACTGCCACCATCCAGCTACCGAACAACAGCATTAAGCTGCAGGTCAGAGAGCCGGTCCTGCAGACCACAGTTAGCACTACAGCTCCAGGCCTCATCCAGAAAACAGAGGCCTCAGCACCCCTCCAACAACAACACACCACCCAGACCCAACCCATGGCACAGGTGAGAATATATGGTTTCATTTACTCCAATCCCATATTTAGAGTGAGATATTCCCCAGGCTACTGTCTGCAGACACCATTTTACCCACCTGTATTGTAGTGTCTCTGTGTATTCTGTTATAGTACTCTCCAAGGGCTGTGTGCAGCACCAAACCATAACTAAATAAATTGCTGTCTGTGGATGAATTATTCCGCGGAATAAATTGCACATCCTCTTTTTGTGCCCTTTTTTCTGGGATAACACCATTTCCAGAGACACTTTATAAATCGCTGGTTACATTCTATTGTGATGGGCCGGCCTAATCACATTTATTAGGGCATTAGCCGTGTTTTGAAAGCAGAGAGTCTCCCTCTTCAACTTCTTTAATATTCTCTTCTCTGGGTGATTTATCTAGTGTGTTGCCAAGGTAATAGCAGCCCTGTCAAATACTATTTGAACCCAGGTCTGCAGAGCTGCACTGGGCCGAATCAACAGCCAGACAGAATTAGCAACAGCAACTGCAGCACAACACTCATTGAAGAGTGCTCTCACACCCAGAAACACACTGCTTTGTGTTGCACTGCACAGATACCCCGCAGCCCATGCCTTTTATTGTGTCCCTAGAGATTGTGTACTACCACATAATAATACATAAAGACTTTTTATTCCTCCCAGAGAGAGTGTCTAACCACTGTGTGCCTTCTAAGGGAGAGTGTGTACTACTACAGCTGACCAGTATTTATCTGCCCCAGAGAGAGTGTGTGCCACAGGGTTAATCACTGTTCATCATTCCTCTACAGACAACAGTCCCACTGTGCACCACCACCACCTCAGGGTCTGGGTTCCAGTTCAGAGCAGGCCCAGGTCAGACAGAGATCCCCCAGTGTTTCCTAAACACCTCCCCAGGGAGCAGGTCCCCTGCCAGGGCCTCGTCCAACCAAGCAGTCCCCAATGGTCCAACAAACAAGGTATTGTTTAAATACTGCATTATATCCACATGTATTCAATTAGTTGTGTTGAATATGTGAACCGCATAAGTTGTTTAGAGCTTATAGGGATTAGATCTCATTGTTTTTTCTGTCCATCAGTCCCCCTCTGCCTGCCAGCCCAACTTCTCAAACCACGTCCCCAAGAGTAAGGACCCGCCACGCTACGAAGAGGCCGTTAAACAGACGCGCAGAATGCAGACTGCTGCACAGGTAATAGAGCTTTTATAACACCCTACTACAACACACTGGACTGACCTGCTAGGTCTGTTAGCCGTTGAGGCAGGTATTGACTTGTCTTTATTGTCTATGGAGGTGCCCACTGCAACCAGCCAGCACATGGACGACCTGTTTGACGTGTTGATCGAGAGTGGAGGTGAGAAAAATACTTGACTATCGTTGGGGTCTCCTCCTCTCCATTGAGACAGCTGAGTCCCTCCCTGGCCATGAATCCATCATCTCCCATGTTCTTTTCTTCTACAGAGATCTCCCCATTCATCAGACAGGACCCTTCCTTTCCAGACAAGCTGCTTCCTGTGACCGCCAACATAACCACCCTGCCCTTCAACACGGTGCTATCCCGCCCCCCGCCCCAGATCCAGGTGGCCCGCCCACCCGCCCCCACCCTTAACCCCCCGGCCCCACCCAGCCTGACAGCCCTGGCCATAGACAACCAGCTGGAGGCCTTCCTGGAAGGCACGCTGAAGGGGGAGACTGAGCCCCGGACACTGAGGTTCATGGAAGAGCTGCACAGTCAGCTGCTGGAGCACTCCCCCCACTCCCCCATGGACACGGACACCACCGGGTTCAACAATGTCAGTGCACCCCCCTCCAGCTACCACCTGGACCACACCAACCTGGACAACATGGAGTGGCTGGACCTGACCATGCCCGGGCCGACGGGGGGGCTCAACCCACTGGGCCTTCCCCCGTCTGGGGTCTTCTCCTCTGACTTCCTGGATTCCCATGACCTGCAGCTACACTGGGACTAACCCCCCCCCCCCCCCCCCCCCTGCCAGGGAGAGACACACACATACTGATAAGTGAGACGGAGCACACTCCTTCTCCAGTGGAGGTGGGGGAGGAGAGTGCAGTGCTGCTGGCCTTGAGTCCCTGTGGGCAGTTCTGTGCAGGGCTACAGCAGCACTGCTGTTGGATCTCACTGCTCTGAGCAGCTCAGAGTGCTAGAGGCATGGACCCTCCTTCCTCATTGGATATACAGTACAGCTGTTTCCCTCTGAGGTATCGTCCCTCATAACAGCCACTCATTCTAAGGAAGGCTAAGCACCCGCTGGGCTGTGGTATAGATCAATGGTATGAACAGGTTGATCTCCCCCTGTGGTCTCTTTCAGAAGAGGACCTGGTCTGAGGAAGGGTGGTCTCTTCTGAAATGGCGTTACAGTAGATAGGCTCAGGATGAGAACTCGCTAGTGGAAACAGATGTTGACCCAGGTGTTACGGAGAATTTCACACCTGGTTCTGACTGTGCCAGTGGCATGGCTACTGACTGACTTTCGTGATAAATTTGACAGACAGCGCAGAGAGATTGTATATATTATAAGCCTATGTCTACAGTAGCAGTAGTCTGTCTGCTCTGCTGCATACATCACTAAGGCAGCTGTATTACAGTCCTGTGTATGTATGTTTGTATATGACCTATTGGAATGTGGTATTAGCTTAGCATTATGGCTTTGAAATAACTGCCTTTGTTTTACTCAGTGCCCCCATGTGATTCCCATCACAGGAGGGAATTGGACACATGCTAAAAGACTGCACATATTGCATTATGCCTTATAAGACCATTTGCCAAATACCTTGCTATTTTCAAGGTGTTGCTTTCACTTAATTCAACTAAAGACTTTCCAAAGAGTACACAGAGTGATGACTGATTGTGTTGTCACTAAAATGAAGCAGGAGACTACTTAAAGTAAAGTGTTAACAGTAAGCAGCCTTATATCATGTAAGATAAAAAGAAAAGTGAGTGCACGAAACCCACATTTAGTTTCATTGGTTGACAATATGAGAGCTGTCGGCCTGAGAACTCTTGAATTCATCCGAATTAGAAGTTGAGAGGCGTCACATTTTTAGCAGCTGTTGTTCTTACTCCATTCTTATGTGGGGGAGAGTAGGGCCAATGTGAGTTTGTTTACCAAACTGCAACGTGCTTTGCCTTAGTGTCCATGGGGTCACAATAGGCGGCAGAGCACCCTACAGCACTGCTGTAGCTTGCCAGGCCCACGCCTATGTCCTTTATATTATCGACAAAAGAGGCTTTGAAAATGTTCTCTCTCTCAACCCTATTGTCAAGTCTGGAGTGGATTTATCCCAATGTACAGATCAGCTGAATCTTGCTTGTTTATGTGTGACGTGCGGTGCACATGAGCTAGAGCTGGTGTGTAGAGCTGGTGTCTGTGTGTGCACTGCACATCTGTGTTGCATATCGCTTTTGCTTGTTTTGACTCTAGGAACTGGCAGAAATATAGCCAGTAAATTCTCCTCAGCATTTCAATGGCTCTCTTCAATACACCGTCTGACCTTAGTTGGCTGACATACCGAGAACAGACAAGTTGACATCATTCAGTTTGACAAGCCAGGGAGTTACAGTGAATCAGCAGAGGTGTTTCAAGGCTGTCTTGTGCTTTTGTGATCAGCTTAGCAATATATGTGGCTATAGTCCTGCAGGTTCAAATGTAAGCATAGTTATTGTATCCTTTTGTTGTAGTAGGCCTAATGTGTCTCTATTCATGAAGCCTTAGTCCAGCAGATTATGTAGGGTTGGGATTCCAGTCACTCACATCACATCAAGAGGCAACCTTTCAAAACACCTTTCAAAACACATTTCAAAACAAAGCAGTGGGTGATCCATATGTACCATTACCACCAACAGATGGGTATTAAAATTATCTCCACACTGATGTAATAGCCTTGGTTTCCACTCCTCTCTCCCAGTTGAAGTCTTCTTTTAGGTCAAAATCCTACATGATTATTGCAATCGTACACATGTAGTTAAAAATGACATTACGGTGACATATACTGGCCAAAGACCGACGGTTGAAATGGGTTAAGGCAGAGGAGTTTACAGACGGGTTGACTTCACAAAAGTTGGCAGTCTTCTTGTTCAAGCAGTCTGAGCTACGCAACGGATAACTGCATTTAGAAACACAAACCTTTCAGCAATTTAGTAGAGCCCCCCAAAAATGGAAGAAGCTTTAAAACACTATTCAGCATGATAAAGTTTGAAGCACCAACGACAGCATAAGCATTCTTTAGAAATACATTGCAGACAGTGCTAAAGAAATGTCATTTCAACGGTTTTAATCAATTATAGCCTACCTGTCTGTCCCCTACCAAAGAAAATGAAAGGTCCAATGCAGCCATTTTTTTTTATCTCAATATCAAATCATTTTTGAGTAACAATTAAGTACCTTACTGTGATTGTTTTCACTTAAAATTATCAAAAAGAAACTAAAACCGCTTCTTAGCAAAGACCAATTTCTCTAGCAATAATTTTGCTATGACTGTCTGGGAGTGGTCTAAGTAGGGAGGGGAAAACTGAAAACTAGCTGATATTGGCAGAGAGGTTTGGAACTCTTTCTTATTGGTCTATTAATTAATTTACCGCCTGGCAAACCAAAACTCTATCCCACGTAAACAGGCTGAAATTTCAGGCGGCCTTTTTAAACAGCTCTAAAGACTAAAATGCATTATCATAATTTTCACAATTTCACAGTATTATTCCAACCTCATAGTGCTGAAACATACACTGAGTGTACAAAACACCTCTTTCCAGGTGAATCCTGGTGAAAACTATGATCTCTTATTGATGTCACCTGTTAAATCCACTTCAATCAGTGTAGATGAAGGGGAGGAGACAGGTTAAAGAAGGATTTGTTTTAACCTTGAGACATGGATTGTGTATGTGTGCTATTCAGAGGGTGAATGGGCAAGACAAAAGATTAGGCACACCGGTTTGAGTGTGTCAATAACTGCAATGCTGCTGGGTTTTTCATGCTCAACAGTTTCCTGTGTGTATCAATGGTCCACCACCCAAAGAACATCCAGCCAACTTGACACAACTGTGAGAAACAAGCATTGGAGTAAACATGGGCCAGCATCCCTGTGGAACGCTTCAACACCTTGTAGTCCATGCGCCGATGAATTGAGGCTGTTCTGGGGGAAAAGGGGGGTGCAACTCAATGTTAGAAAGCTGTTCCTAATGTTTTGTACACAGTGTATATAACACAGGAAAATCTAAATGTTTTTGAATGCACTGGGCCTTTAAGAGCCTCAATGTCACACATTTCTGTTAGAAAAACAAAGCAGTTTACACTGTGAGTGGATAAAAATGGGTAGCTAATCAAAAAAGCATTGCCTGCTCCTGATAGGTCTTTGTGCACAACTTTGTTTTTGTCTGAGCATCAGTGCCCCATTGATCATGTGTCCAAACTAAAGAAAGGGAGAATGAGCTGGAATCAGAAGTCATTTTATTTGTACTATACTAGTATAGCCCCTTCCCTTGCAATGGTGTATTGATACATAGTTAGTATGCCATACATTTTGCACATTGTGTATATATTTTGTGTCATGCATTTCATTTTATTTTTTACAAACGTAGCACGAGCTCTTTTCGTACATTTTATACAAACGTAGCACATCCAAGCTCTTTTGTATTAAGATTGTTTGGTGTATACAGTATGCGTACTACTGTATACCCATAATGTGTATATATAGCCTTTTTGTGTCAATAAAAATGGAGATGTACATTGTGTGTGTGAAAATCATTCAGTTGTGTTTAGTAAATAAAACAACCCTATCATGTGACTTTTTGTTTACCAAGGAGTTCCTAACACAGCCACCACTAGGCTTGGATAAGTCACATGCAGCTTTAGAGTTCACAGACCTTGAAACACTATATAGGCTTTTTGCAGGTCAATCAAAAATAAAACAAATTAACATTTTAATGCAGTTTCTCTAATAAATTGCATCGATGAAGACATTTTATTCCAAGAACAATGTAATACATACTAACTTAAAATGTACAGGATACAGCCACAGTTCTCACAGTATGACTACATCATCATCATCACAGGAGTGGTGGGAGTGACACTGACCACAGTACAGTTGTTGGGAATTTAGGATCACTTCTCACTCAGCAGAACATGTTTCACAATGGCCTGGCTCCATTCAACAATTTCTTTCTCGTCCACTGCTGTCCTGTACCTGCATGATGGGACCGGGTGTCTACTGAACCCCAAACGGGTCACCTCAGATTCATGGTAGATGCCTCATCACAAGAGGAGATGTCAAAGCCCAGTCTGAGACCTGTTTATTAGCCTCTGTGTACATGTGGGCCCTTACATCAGAGCTTTTTGATGGTGATTATTGGACTTCGACACTTAGGACATCTATGCGTGACATCTTTGAAGTTATCAATGCAGAAAGGGATGAGGCAGCAGCCAGCCACACAGCTGAATGAGAATAGACCAGAAAAGATAGTGTTACATTTTGCATTCCATCAGATGATAAGATTATCAGATATGACACTAGCCCAAAGGCACTGGCTTTTGTTCCAAACTGAAATTTGCATAGTGCTGCAGGAAACAAACATCTGGAATGCAGTCTCCAAAAAGCACCTGTTGGCACCTCTACTTAATAGACCTAAACAGTGTTTCTATTCTTTGTTAACAGAAATATCCTACTCCCTCCAACTCTAGATGAAGCATAGAGTTGAAGACACCTCATTGTCGACCTCCTGTCCATTCAAAGATGGCAGACAATTGGTAGTAACTCAGCAGTAAGACAGTGCAGGTCAACTCACCCAAGTATAGACATTGTGACACAGACCAGACAGGCCACATTGCCTACTGAAGTGACAATCTCTGTGGTGATGAACTGTCGACACTGTGGGCACTGGGTCTGAGATGAGCAGGGAGGAAGTTTCTGGATGTCCAGGATCACCTCCGGAGCTATGGAGGGAGTGTAGTTGTGACCATATGACATCACTCATCTATAGGACTAGCGTCTGATCTAAGCAGGCCAGGAAAATAATTGTTGCAAAATGGGGGTACCGCTTGAAATAACCCCCAAATGAACAAGTTCACACCTCATTTGACTCTCAGTCCAAGTGACTCACCTTGTATAGAGGGTGGAGCTTCAACAAAGACAACAGAGGGGTCAGGGAGAACAGACACGCCCCCCTGACTGATGATGCACTCTGCAAAAGACATTAAAGGGAGACAATCATGATCAGAATGTGAGCATTAAGAGAGTGCTGTGTGAGAACACTATCACCATAACGGAGGTAGAGTAGACACACCTTTTCTTTGGTCCTTGGAATGGAGAATGTTATCGTGCCTTTCCTGCAGCTCTCTCTTCTTCTCAGACAGCTCTTGCAGTTCCTTATCAATGCATTGAATCTCAGTCTGCTGCTTGTTGCCCTCTGCTGGACAATGAGAGGTAATACATGTCTCGGAGGGAGTCAGCGACATAACACATCAGCCCTGCTGGGTCATAGCTAGAGGCCACATCACACAGTACATCCATGCCTGCCATGTGCATTTACTCAATAATAGTGTTTCTAGACGGTGAATTTCCTCTTTACCTGTGCTATTGCGGTTGGAGCGGTTCCTGAACTCCTGCAGGATGGTCAGCATGTTCCTGCGGTCGATCAGTTGCTGCCTCCTGAATGACAGTTGGTTCATCTCCATGGAGATCCTATCCAGCTCCCTGTGCTCAGAATAGCCAGACATCCTGGGAGCTGAAAAGAACCACCAGCATCAGACATCACAAAGGTGGAACATTTCAACCACCACCAGTCAATGCCACCAATCAAGTAGTCCGGTCTGAAACGCATGCCAGTCGCCCAGAGCCTTGAACTATATAGCGTTAGGCCAACAATTCCATTTCTTTAGATGATTGGGTCATGAAGTTAGATACATTCAGTTCAATTCGATCTATTCCTGTTATACAACACTTGGATGATAAGCCAAAAGAAGACACAGCACTAACTTTATTTATCAATGTAAGTGTCAACCTTGCACATCTACAAATACTTCATACCGAGACAAACTAATGTAAGGAGATTGCGTTCTGTTTGTACAAGTCAGATAGATTGATGTGACCCAACATCACTAAAAACCAAGATTTCAAAGTATATTTCACATTTTCTCTTATCCATCTTAGCTGCTGCAAATTAAATGATTACTGTAACGAGACAATATGGATTTTTACCTGGTTTCACTGGT
Source organism: Salmo trutta (assembly GCF_901001165.1). NCBI lineage: Eukaryota > Metazoa > Chordata > Actinopteri > Salmoniformes > Salmonidae > Salmo > Salmo trutta. The sequence continues at coordinate 51,192,068 of NC_042957.1, forward strand.
TGCTCCCAGATTGTGCTGTGGGAAATGTGATACTCTTCTATGTACTCCAGGAAATGGTGAAATATTTAGCTTGTTTTCAGCAAGGACTACCTACAGAAGATATTTACATATTGTGGTTCTACTCTCACTGTTAGACCATGCGGCACACCCAGGTCTTGTTAAATGATTTAACGCCAGATAAAATTCTAAAACATTTTCACTGTAATTAGGTGATATTTCAGGGGCGTTTGGTTGCACTGTAGCCTTTATTCATATTTGAAGTGGCACAATTCTACTGTACAAGATGACAAGAGAATATGTCCAAACAATAAAACATTGAGACCGTACAAAACATTCCACACAATCATATCTACAACATGTAAAAACTTTGAGATGTCAATTGAAAAACCTTTTAGACATCAACTGAATCATGTCAGTGTATGAATATAGTTGCTGTACATCTCCAGGTTGAAACATAGAGGTCTGAAGCAACAGGGACTGCGCAGGCAACTCACAGAGTAGGCAGGACTCCACACGGTAGTGAGATCTGAAGTTAGAGCAGCGTTATTCATTATTCAACTCAATGTATTATCAATAATATTATAGACATAAAATATATATTTAAAAGGGTTGCCAGTGTTATACTCCCATCGGGAGTGCAAGAAATACAAATATTGAGTTGAGTTTTTTCAAAATTAGTATTATCTTATTATAATGGAAAATGCCACAGGCACATAAGACAGTGGTATTTTCCAATAGCTTTTCTCTCGTTCACACGGCCATAAAAGTGCATTAGTTACAGTCATCATTATAATGGCACCACTTTGCCTGTGAACATCTTTCAGATGAGATCATAGTTCAGAAGACTACTGTACCTCCGTTTCACTTCTTCCTCAGTCTCTTCATGAAAGTCACCTCATCTCTGTTTCTGATCCCGTAACTGACATGAAAACAATACAAGAAATGTTGTTTTCAGTTAACAAAAGCATTATGCAATATACTCCATAATCACAATGGTGTTTGAATGAAACTTACTCCTTTAGTTTCATTTTGTCATCATCAAGCTTCTCTCCTTGAAATACGAGATGAAAGGTTCTCCATACGTATCTCCTGCACAAGAAAAGCAAAACTGTGTGTGTGTGTGTGTGTGTGTGTGTGTGTAACTATAGTTGTAGGGACAAAAACTTCCCACAAGAATAGTAAATTAACAAAAATGTTACCAACTGGGGACATTTTGTTAGTACCCAGAAGGCCAAATGCTAATTCTAGGGGGTTAAGGGTTAAGGTTAGAATTAGTGTTGGGAGCTAGGGTTTGTTTTAGGATTAAGGTTTTCGGGTTAATTTTAGGATTAGGGTAAGGTTTAGGGAAAATAGGATTTTGAATGGGACTGAATTGTGTGTCCCCACAACGTTAGTGTGTGTGTGTGTGTGTGTGTGTGTGTGTGTGTGTGTGTGTGTGTGTGTGTGTTACCAGCTGACGTGCTTCACCCCACCCTCCCGTTGCTGTTTCAGCTCCATGAACCTCTGGATGGCTTTCTTCAAATCCAGCACCATAGCATTCTGCACCACCACTATGGCTGATCAACACACATTGGAATTTCACTTACACACACACATTAGTGTCATTCATTTGACCTGCTCAAATAGATCAAAAATATGGTACTAAGAAACATTAGTCAGAAACTCACGCATTACTTCGCCATCCGCTTTGCATACACGGACAGTCATGGCCTGGCCATACTCCAGGGCAACCTGGGAATTCACCTCCTCCAGGGTCACCTGCAGGAGAGCGACAGACAGTAGTGAGACATTGGTTAGGCTGGAGGACTTTACATCATCAAATAGATACATTTCACCAGTATGGATTAGGTCACCAACCTGAATGGGAAGGTCACAGAGTAGAGGGTCCTGTACAAGGCGAGCCAGTCCTTCTTCAAAGATGTCCAAGAATTCAGAGTGAGGCAATGCTTCTTCATCCTCCTCCTCATCTTCAACCTCCTCTGGTTGTTCATCCTCCACTTTGTTCATCTTTCCCTCTGCCTGTCCTAACTCCTCTTCCTTTACAGACAGTCCCTCATCCAGGTGAAGGGACTGGGTCTCCTCCCCCATCATTTACACTGTGAATAGGAGTTTGTAGCTAAAGTTGCTGACCAGTTTATGTTAGCTAGCTAGCTAGCTATTTCATGTAAGATTAGCTAGCTAGATAAACTAACAGATTTCCACACCTCATACTCTATTGATCAACGTGTACAGTAAAATATATATTACGTGATTACTAAAACATACATAAATTGTAGCATACAAATAAATTATATTTGGTTAAGTCTGAATCTCTGCAACCCATGCTAAAACATTTCGCGACCGGCATGTACGTCACCAACAACATACCGGAGTCAAACTAGCCCGAGTGGAGGTTCTGAGTAGTACCGATTTGGGATACTGCTATTTCTATCATCATTGTTCAAATTTTATGGCTCTTTTTCTAATATAATACAATATAGTTAACTTTAAGTATAAATTATAATTATTCTAAGAAAGAACCATAAAGAAAGAGCAAATGTTGTTTCTTACCGAACTTTTTTAGATGTAACAACGTTTCACACGAGTGTGGAGGTCAACAACGTTGTCATTATTTATATAATTTAGCTAAATGATTGAAGTAGATGTATAAACTTAGCTACATTGTGAGATCGGTTCTGACCAATTTAGTCAAAAGAATATGCTTCTGTTTTGTCCAACATGTGGGAATGTGTTGATTGTAGAGGAAGGACAGAAGTGCTATCGATTCGCCTGCAACACATGTCCGTACGTGCATAACATTACTAGGAAGGTAAAACTAACTTTTACTTAATTCCTAGACTTATTGTCAAGTAACTGATGTCTGTCATGTGTTCTCTCTTACAATGTGTCATTTTAAAACGTATTGATACATTAACATGTCCATCTTCCCATAGGTAAACAACAGGAAGTACCCCAAACTGAAAGAGGTTGATGATGTGCTTGGTGGAGCTGCAGCCTGGGAAAATGTCGATTCCACGCCAGGTAAATTACCAAATCACCTGCATAATTTAGCTAACATTTCAATCATTCTGTGGTCACTGGTCATCCACGCCTAAAATGATAGAACACTGGCTGGATTGTAGCCCAAAGGCTGGCAGATGGCATAGCTGGATTAGATTTGCCCAGCCTCCTGTGTCCACCACCAGACCTATAGAGGACAGGTGGTCATAATGGCCAATATTCACTGTTACTTATAGCCAGGTATGTATTTACTCTAACCCTCATGTTTGTGTTCTTTAGAAAAATGTCCCAAGTGTGAGCACCCCCGAGCATTCTTCATGCAGATTCAGACAAGATCTGCAGATGAACCAATGACAACGTTCTACAAATGCTGCAATTATGAGTGTGGACATCGCTGGAGAGACTAAACTGGCGTTCAATTGGATCTCTACCTGAGATCACTAGTTGAGTCAGCTAACCTGGTTTTATAGTGTATGTGCTGTAACCAAATCTTTTGTTGTCATGCCAGACAGCTTTGGCATAACAGTGAATAAACAGGAGTTTGCTAATAGCACAAATAGACTGGACCACAGGGCTACTAGTTGACCACACCATTGGCGCTGAGCATGTTGGGGAAAAAGTAGCAAGAGTTGATGTAATATACACTTCTACCAAATATGCTTTATACACAAGAGTATGTCCTTGCTTTATTTAGCATTGTGATTAGTTAACTTCTCTTTGTTGTGTTTCCTATTACATTCAGAAGTCAATTGCACTTCCAATTTATAGCTGAAGATACATAATTTGTGTTTGAGTAGTTGCCAAATCTCCTAGATTTGTTTTACATACTATAAAAATTACTTTGTGTTTTTGGAATGAAAGAGTATGACTATCTGACAAATTACTAATAACATAAATCATAAATACTGGTTTGTTTTAAAATAACTGCACTGTATGCAACAGTAATGACCCAACTCATCATTTAGATATACATTAGACAATTCTTAATTTTTTTGAGGGGGCAACAGACCAAACTAGCTACCAACAACAAAGGCATTCATTGTGTTCAAAGTTAAATACAATCCTTAAACTCTGATTTTACTACATGTTCTTACACAGCTTCAAGCCACTTCACACTGCATGTAGAATATTCAAGAGCGTACAAAGTTAAGAGACCAGCCTGGGAAACGTATCCATAAGAATGCATGTACATGCAGACATACTCCACCTGCCGTCAGTGTTTACTGTATATAAGCATGCTGGTTATTGGTAGTATTGAGAGGAGATCCTACAGATGAGACTCAAATGAAGCAGACAAAAGATCTTGCATACCATACATTGGTGTACTTGGACCGGATCGAACACGTTAATATGAAGCAGGTGATAACATCACTTGAATCTGCATTCGAGATTACATTACTTCAGCCAAGACTTGGTGACGAACTTGCTTTTGTACACCTGTATCTCTATGGCATATCAGACTAACATGCATCAGAGCAATAGTGATCAAACCTAGACAAGGAACACTAAAGAGAAAGAGCAGATTGTGGCTTTGAGACCTTAACTTTGCTTGAACAGATAATGTAGCATGTTTATGCACAGAAATGCTAAATATGAAAAATGTATTTGAGATGAGGTTGAATGTGAAGGACATTCTGTTTATCATTAAAGAAGTTATGGAACACATCAAAAAAGGTAGTAAAACACTGACAAGAGAAAAACCCTGGATGCACTCTACTTTAATTATTCCCCCTGAACATCAGCTGACAGACATAACCAGTGAAGGGATAATCTGTTTTGGATTGGGCAGGACAGAGTAGTGTGTGGGCCAGCAGCACAGGTTGACACACATTGGCCTCGTGACACAGACTGGACATATGGCCTGAGAGAGGATGAGTGCACAAAATTACAGTGATATCATGCAGAGCGCTTCATCATTCTAATGTGCCCCTCCAGCAGAGCGGATTGGACTCTGCCAGCCAGGTCGGCTTCGCTCCGTTCCCTTCCTATATGGAAAAATACAAGGAAACCTGTTTTTTCAGCGTGGACTGATAGATCAACTAGAAAATCTCGGCCTCTGACATGTGCATGGTTATGGTGCTCGGTGACTGCATGGATGTTGAAGCTCAATGTAGCCCTGCATCAGTGACAGGTGATGTGTTTGTGGAAAGTACAGGATTATGAGTAAAGATCAGGTTCACTCAGACACTTCATTTGACACCAAGCCACATGTAAATGATCCTTAATATGACATATAGTCCAAGTTGTTGACAGAAGTCTTACAAAACTAGCTAGTCTCCTTACCAGTTGGGTCTTAATGGTAATGAAGCTTGGCAAGCAAGCAAGGCTATAAAGTATCTAACTGAATGACAGTCCAAACCGCTTAAATAAATAAAAACTACAGTAAAGTTACGGCAATTATGGTTTTATGAATGTATAAAATTTCACATGGGAACTTGTGCTTCGCAATACCATTATATTAGCACACATTTGCTTCATTATCAAAATTGAATACATTAATATGGACATGACTGGCAGTATTGTGTAACATCTCTAGAAAAAAATCACTGGACATCAAGTGACTGGCAGTATTGTGTAACATCTCTAGAAAAAAAATCACTGGACATCAAGTGACTATCTAAAGCACATAGAGGATTAAAACAAAGACAGTAACACATACTTCTCTCACTTAAGTGAGAAAAACAAAATAAATTAACTCAGTCTTACCAACTCGAGTTTGTCCTAACAAATCTGATACATGGTTATTTCCTTGTAACATTTGAAATGGATATACATTAAGGTTGTAGGACAAACAGGGTGATTAGAACATAAACATAGAGTAGGTCTCAGACATGGACATAACCTTCATTGTCTTCAATATTAACATGTTAAATTACATTAAATAATTATAAAAACAAAATACTGACCCTGCAATTGCTGATGATTGCTGACGATTTTGATTAAAGTGACAAATGTTTACAGCTTTCCCAGTGTGACCTTTCTCTACCCCTCAAGTTTGCTCCATAAATGTCAAATTCCAAGCCTTCCCGTAACCAAAGGCATTTTTATAAAGTATGCAAGATGTACCATGTCTGCAACTCATCTTTTCTCAATTGTTATAGGTTTCTGTTTTTAGATAAGGTTCAGTCCTGTGTGACATGTCTATCTAGCACTTATCTAAATGCCTGTATATAGCTAGGTAAGTGAGTCTGGACAATATATATACTGCTCAAAAAAATAAAGGGAACAGTTAAACAACACATCCTAGATCTGAATGAAAGAAATAATCTTATGAAATACTTTTTTCTTTACATAGTTGAATGTGCTGACAACAAAATCACACAAAAATAATCAATGGAAATCCAATTTATCAACCCATGGAGCTCTGGATTTGGAGTCACACTCAAAATTAAAGTGGAAAACCACACTACAGGCTGATCCAACTTTGATGTAATGTCCTTAAAACAAGTCAAAATGAGACTCAGTAGTGTGTGTGGCCTCCACGTGCCTGTATGACCTCCCTACAACGCCTGGGCATGCTCCTGATGAGGTGGCGGATGGTCTCCTGAGGGATCTCCTCCCAGACCTGGACTAAAGCATCCGCCAACTCCTGGACAGTCTGTGGTGCAACGTGGCGTTGGTGGATGGAGTGAGACATGATGTCCCAGATGTGCTCAATTGGATTCAGGTCTGGGGAACGGGCGGGCCAGTCCATAGCATCAATGCCTTCCTCTTGCAGGAACTGCTGACACACTCCAGCCACATGAGGTCTAGCATTGTCTTGCATTAGGAGGAACCCAGGGCCAACAGCACCAGCATATGGTCTCACAAGGGGTCTGAGGATCTCATCTCGGTACCTAATGGCAGTCAGGCTACCTCTGGCGAGCACATGGAGGGCTGTGCGGCCCCCCAAAGAAATGCCACCCCACACCATGACTGACCCACCGCCAAACCGGTCATGCTGGAGGATGTTGCAGGCAGCAGAACGTTCTCCACGGCGTCTCCAGACTCTGTCACGTCTGTCACATGTGCTCAGTGTGAACCTGCTTTCATCTGTGAAGAGCACAGGGCGCCAGTGGCGAATTTGCCAATCTTGGTGTTCTCTGGCAAATGCCAAACGTCCTGCACGGTGTTGGGCTGTAAGCACAACCCCCACCTGTGGACGTCGGGCCCTCATACCACCCTCATGGAGTCTGTTTCTGATCGTTTGAGCAGACACATGCACATTTGTGGCCTGCTGGAGGTCATTTTGCAGGGCTCTGGCAGTGCTTCTCCTGCTCCTCCTTGCACAAAGGCGGAGGTAGCGGTCCTGCTGCTGGGTTGTTGCCCTCCTACGGCCTCCTCCACGTCTCCTGATGTACTGGCCTGTCTCCTGGTAGCGCCTCTATGCTCTGGACACTATGCTGACAGACACAGCAAACCTTCTTGCCACAGCTCGCATTGATGTGCCATCCTGGATGAGCTGCACTACCTGAGCCACTTGTGTGGGTTGTAGACTCCGTCTCATGCTACCATTAGAGTGAAAGCACCACCAGCATTCAAAAGTGACCAAAACATCAGCCAGGAAGCAGGAACTGAGAAGTGGTCTGTGGTCCCCACCTGCAGAACAACTCCTTTATTGGTGGTGTCTTGCTAATTGCCTATAATTTCCACCTGTTGTCTATTCCATTTGCACAACAGCATGTGAAATTTATTGTCAATCAGTGTTGCTTCCTAAGTGGACAGTTTGATTTCACAGAAGTGTGATTGACTTGGAGTTACATTGTGTTGTTTAAGTGTTCCCTTTATTTTTTTGAGCAGTGTATATAGCAGAGATGGCTGGTGGGAGGAGCTATAGGAGGACAGGCTCATTGTAATGGCTGGAATGGAATCAATGGAATAGTACCAAACAAATCGAACACATGGACAACGTGTTGGACTCCGTTCCATGGATTCCATTCCAGCCATTACAATGAGCCTGTCCTCTTACAGCTCCTCCCACCAGCCTCCTATGATATACAGTAAGTATAGTGAGTGTGAACAAGTGCTTTAGAAAGCGAGGGTAAAGTTAGGAGGGCTAAATGAAGCACGACACACTGAGTAAATGTTGGAGAAAGAACATAGGCTGCAACTACAACCATAACGAGTTGTGAGTTAATGTGTGCATAAAATATACACGTGTCTGTCTGTTGGTGGTTAGCAGATACGCTTGTATGTGTAGATGTAGCCCTTGCAGTAGGGGCAGGTGTGTATCACATCCTTGAGATCATCGATCAGACAGGGAATCAAGCAGCAGCCCAGATCACACCTGTGGTAGAGGAGAGAGAGAGAAAAAAAATTACGAAACAAACCACCAGAGAATACAGACCAAAATCAATAGTCTTATTATAGCTAACAACCCGCTGCTCTACTTCATTTCATTCTGTGGTGTTTGGCCTGAAATCAAATATTTCCTGCCATCGTATATTATTCTGTGTTTATACCATGGCATTGTTGAATACTCGTTTCTGATTGGCTTGAAGGTCATTCTAGAGCGTGCATTATTTCCTTATGACGAAAGGTAGAATTCAATGGCTACTTCATTCTTATAGGTTCTATGCTTGAGCTGCTTTTGAAAGCAAAAGTTTCATTTAAAACATTATTGGCATTGTTGCATTTGATTTTCATAACAGCAAACAGGACTGATGGTTTGGTTAGCTATACTAGCAAGTCTGTTTGGTTACCGAGGCAACTACTCTCACTACAGTGTCTTCAGAAAGTATTCACACCCCTTGACTTTTTCTAGATTTTGTTGTGTTTCAGCCTGAACTTAAATTGGATTCAATTGAGATTTTGTCATCACTGGCTTACACACAATACCCCATAATGTCAAAGTGGAATTCTGTTTTTAGAAATTTTTACAAATGAACAGATCGTACCCCAATTTTCACCTAAAATGACATACCCAAATCTAATTGCCTGTAGCTCAGGACCTGAAGCAAGGATATGCATATTCTTGATACCATTTGAAAGGAAACACTTTGTTGCTGTGATAAGTGTTTTGTTGTTGTGCACTCAAACAATAGCATGGTATTTTTTTACTTTTTACTGTAATAGCTACTGTAAATTGGGCAGTGCAGTTAGCTTAACAAGAATTTAAGCTTTCTGCCCATATAAGACATGTCTATGTCCTGGAAAGTTGGCTTTTCCTTACGTCATTCTAGTCACATTAGCAACAACGTCCCGGTTTAGGGACACCAATCCCGTAGAGGTTTTAATTTAAATGACAAGTTGAGTTAATAAATACTCAACCCCTTTGTCATGGCAAGACTAAATAAGTTCAAGAGTAAAATGTCTCTTAACAAGTCACATAAAAAGTTGCATGGACTCACTGTGTGCAACTGTTTAACATGATTTTTGAATGACTACCTAATTTTTTGTACCCCCCACACAGTGGTGACTCGTCATTCAGGGCAGGTGGAGCAGAGCTGCTTTGACCCCCACATGTTTAGGGGGGTGCCTGTTTTTCCTATTATTTTGGCATTAATACATATCAGTTTGCAAACAATGTAAATAAATAAATAAATAAATATATATATATATAAAATTGAGATAATAAAGCCACATACAAATATGATCTCTTTTTTTTGCTTTCTTGAGTAAGGCAGCTCAAAATGCAGGTGTTTCAGCCTAGCTCAGTGCTTTCTGTAGTGGTTGGGCAAGCCAGCGCAAAATACGATGCGTAGGGGTTGGTAATGTTCTCTAGTTGCACCATGGTTGGCTCAGTGTTCCGTCACTCATGGGGACACTACGTCACTGCCAAATCTAAGGGTAGAGCTCGAAAATGTAAGCCTCTTGGGTGCTGCCATAGAGTTACATCAGAAGTGCCCATCCAAGATGGCTCAAGGTCATTGGCCACAGATAAAATGACATCAAATCACGTTATATCTACAGTAGCTTTGATTGGACTGATCATGTTAGCATCATACTTTTCAAAATCTTTGCTAGTAATCATCATCATCATGAATCAAGTCGACGATCTACTTGCAAATCCTTTTCAATCCTTGTCATTTGAAGAGAAATAATAGATACAACGTATCGGTGCTCATCAGCCATTGGACATTACACAACAAGTTCGAAATCGCAAATTCAACAATGAGTGGTTTGGAAGGAATCAGTGGCTAACTGCACGTATTGCAATGCAATCACTAGCCTGCTATTCAGTGGAATGGCTATGTGGTCCCAAGTCTGGGTTTAAGGGTCTCTTTTCCAAGCTTAAAATTATAAACATTCAACATTGGCCATGCTGTCAATCCAACATGATTTCTGCCGCGCTCAAAACAACTTAACTTGGAACTGGGAAATCTGACTTCAGTGAGTTCAAGACAACTAGGAACTCTGGGGAAAAAAACGAGCTCCGGCTGTGGAAATCAGTTTTAAATGGTCATCCAACTCGGAATTGTAAGTCAGGAACTCGGGCCTCTTTCTAGAGCTACGACCTGAAGATCACTGACGTCATCATGATTCAACCTTGTTTTTTTCCAAATTCCCAGTTGTCTTGAAGCAACATAAATCCAGAGAATGCCAGACTTTGATGACAAAATTTGCCCACAAAGGACTGCTGCGCCACCTTCCTGTTCAAGTGAGCACAGCACAACAAGGTGAGTCCACAAATGTCTTGTATGCTGCTGCATAAATTATGTAATATGCCAGGGAGATATGTATACAGTAGCTAAGAAAGTAATACTAAGTGTATGTTGTGTAGTAAGCTTGTGTAGTAGCCCATGTGCCTATTTCACCTACTGCTCTGACTTTGTGGTGCACATGTAGACTATAACCTGTTTTAGAGAAATGTAATCATTGAATATTGTAAGACCTGCTTATGTGCCCTTTATTTATCCTACGGTTCTGACTTGGTGTACAGAGAGAACACTGTAAGAACGGCCCATGTTCTGAATTCTGCCGCTGTACATTTCAAAAGTGCTGAACAAATAGTTATATTGACTACGTCTGTCCTAGCTCGCTCATTAATGTCTTAAATCGAAATTACGGCTTGTCTCTTATCCGCTTATCGTCCACTTATGCCATAGTTTGTACATCTCAATTGTCAGTAGCAACCACATTTGTTTAAGCAAGTCAGCCATAACAGCTATGTTTTTTTAAAGGCAGTAAATGAGGCTGAATGAACTGTTTCTCTGCCAGACAAGGCTCTGCTGAAAACCAGGTGTAGCAGTGGTAAGGTGTTGGGATTGCTGTTGGGACTGTGCTGTTAGGACAGCTTTATGTAGGCCCTAACGGTTTGTGGACACCATTTGTCACCGTTATAGTGCAATTAATTTATTGTTTAGTATTGTGGCTTTGCTGGCTTGCACCCCCCCCCCTCCCCCACAAATTTGACCCATCAAGATTTACATGCTAAAATTGTGACTGCCCACACATACAGATAATTGTATGGTCCCTCAGTCGAGCAGTGAATTTCAAACACAGGTTCAACCACAAAGACCAGGGAGGTTTTCCAATGCCTCTCAAAGACGGGCACCTATTGGTAGATGGGTAAATAAAAAAAGCAGACATTAAATATTCCTTTGAGCATGGTGAAGTTATTAATTACACGTTGGATGGTGTATCAATACACCCAGTCAATATAAAGATAAGGGCGTCCTTCCTAACTCAATTGCCGGAGAGGAAGGAAACCGCTCAGGGATTTCACCATGAAGCGAAAGTTGACATTAAAACAGTTAAAGAGTTTAATGGCTATGAGGATGGAGTAACTACAATGTTGTTGCTCCACAATACTGACCTAACTGACACAGTGAAAAAGAGGAAGCCTGTACAGAATAAAAATATTCCAAAACATGCATACTGTTTGCAACAAGGCACTAAAGTAATACTGCAAAAATGTGGCAAAAACAATTAACACTTTGTGTTCAAGAAAAAAAAACGAGTACCACTCTCCATATTTTCAAGCATAGTGGTGGCTCCATCATGTTATGGGTATTCTTGTAGTCATTAAGGACTAGGGAGTTTCAGGATAAAAATAAACAGAATGGAGCTAAGCACTGGCAAAATCCTAGAGGAAAACCTGGTTCAGTTTGCTTTCCACGAGACAGTGTGAGACAAAAATGGTGGTCTCGCAAAGATCAACAACCAATTTGACAGAGTTTGAAGAATTTAGAAAATAATAAAAATGGGCAAATGTTGCACAATCCAGGTGTGGAAAGCTCCTCGAGACTTACCCAGAAAGACTCACAGCTGTAATCGCTGCTTCTACAAGGTATTGACTCAGTGGGGTGATTACTCATGTAAATTAAATATTTCTGTATTTCATTTTTAATAAATTTGCTAACATTTCTAAAAACATGTTTTCACTTTGTCATTATAGGGCATTATGTGTAGATGGGTGAGAATAAAAAAATAACACATTTAATACATTTTGAATTCAGGCTGTAACAAAATATTGAATAAGTCAAGGGGTATAAATACTTTCTGAAGGCACTGTATCTAGTAAACTTGTTAGCTACTTCAGTGGATGTTGAACACATTTCTACTTGCAAATGAACACAGTTCTAGCAGCAAATGTGTTAAATTATAGCCATGGTATGAAAGAGATAATCAACTCGGGGCTTTATGCGTTCTCTGGAAAATAATGTAACTAACATGTGGAACACACCGTCCACGTCGTTTATTATTTTCCATAGAACGCTTAGACACTCGTTGGTTATCCCTTACATAACCTCTATACAATGTAGTACACCAATTCTTCCTCTTACCCTACAAAGAAGCAGAAGAGGCAGAAGACAGCGTTCATGAGGCCCACGCTGTGGTTGATGCGGGTGATGATGGGCTGCTGGCAGTGGTGACACACAGTCTGTACGGGTGCTGTCTGGAATATCTCCCCCTGTAGCACGGTCACTGTGGTAGCTGTCCCAGGGGGTGCCAGCACCGTGTGAGCCGTCTGACCTGCCACAGGCCCAAATTGGATGGGCCCCGGGCCAAACTGCCCCGGGCCAAACTGCCCCGGCCCAAAGTGACCTGGCCCAAAGTGACCTGGTGGAGGGTAGAAACCACCTGTAGGGTAAAAACACAAGGAGGTATGTACTGTTTATGTTCTGTATATAGGTGCTATGCCAAACAACATGGGTATGCATTTAGAGTCGCCCATCTTATTTCATTCCCTCTGTAGACCCGTGTATGCCTACCATGTGGTATGGGCATGGCCCCATCTCCTGGGACGTGTGGTGGCAAGAAGCCTGGCTGTAGCGTGGCCTCGTAGGGCGGAGGGCCATAGTCTGGAGGCAGGGGGTGCCCCTGAGGAGGACCCGTCGTTACAGGGGCCACCGAGCCTGGGAGAGAAAACACAGACAAACAAGTAGGATTTATTAGTGAGCTTTCACAGCAATGATTGATTGAAGAAACATGACTTATGTTGGGCTTAAATCAAGTAAGGCATTGGCCCATTATTGAGAACATGCATCATCATCTGTTACTGAGGCCAGAATAGCCACACTAGTTCATAGCTTTACAATTCTCAAGGATTTATTACGTAGTTTGTAACAAATACACTTTGTTGATCACATTCCTTTGGCTGGTCGAAACAGCATTTTGTTGTAAGGAAACCTGGGGTGGAGCGGGAGCCCAGACAAAGAACGATTTGTTCACAGACTTTCAAGGTTTCCCTGGTGATGTTTCTCTAGGCGTTTCTCTAACCAGCCACACAAGAGCTGATATAGGAGGCATTTAGAGGCAATTATGCAAATTCACACCAGTTTCCCTACAGCTAGTCAGCTACAGTGCAAATACTAAATCAGCAGCCCAGTCAAAGAAACCAGATGGTATTTTGAAGTTCACAGGTATGCCTTTGCGTGGTTCCTACCCTGGACTTCTGTCCATTCGTAAAATAGTCTCTTAAAATGTGTCTGTTTTTGTAATCTTGTCCCAAACTGTTTTTTCCTCCTCATCATACACAATAAGCGACAGTTATAGAATAATTGTACCAGGAACGGCTGGCTGTCCATTCTTCTCCTCGATAGGAGGTGCGCTGGGACTTCCAGGGTAGGGAGGAGGGGGGTCGCTGGACATGCTGGCTGGACCTTTGGATGGGGGGGGCCTGGGGTAGAAGCTCCACTCACCACTGGCCTTGGACTCACTCAGCCACTCTGTGAGAAGGACACACACACAGGCTTATCAGTTCACTGACCCACACACTGCAACATGATACAGCAGCTGTCTCGCACTTCAGCTACTGATGCATTCAAATAAATTAACTGATCTGACATTTTGTCTCAGTATTGACTCGTCTTGGTAGACCCTAGATCTTTTCAATCAAGTGAATTGGTATGATAAATATGATGGATGCAGACAACATTCAACAGAATTGCTGGATAACGCTGGGTTTAGGCTAGGGCTAGGCTACTGCCTCTGAGGCCTCCAGAATATTACATTTGCAGGGATTTAAGACAAAAACAAATGGCAATTGCTTTCAATCCACCCTTTACCTAAATGTGTGTTACATGATAAACATTAGTCATGTTTATTATCCTAACACACTTACGACAGCAAACATTAGGGAGTTTAGCAATGAGTTGGCAGTCTGACATTAAAACAGAAATGACCTCTTAAAGCCACCAATATTTACAGAAAAACAGAACCTATGGCAGCAGGGTGAAGAGAAGGGACATTAGTCATGATTACCTGCTGATGACAGTGGGGAGTTTCCACCTACAGAGCCTGCTCTTCTGTCAGGTCCAACAGCCTATGAGAAAAAAGGAGAAAAAAAAAGATGACAAAAGTTTTGTGCATGTGGTCCTATTTGGAAATTGTAATTGCTACTTTCTCAGGCGAATGAAAAACCCTAACAGTATGCAGCCATTAACAAGTGCTTGGTTAATTATAGACAACTTGCTTCTCTCAAACATTGGTGCAATAACATTTAGTCTCTAACATACTAAACACACGCATGCCCATTAATCACAGTCGACTGCATCATGGCATTTCTATGGCTTCAATTCATTCACCGGACAACACAAACGCTTACCCACGATAATCTCAGTAGCCTTTAAATAAGACAAGCACATTGCCACAAAAATGGAGCAGCAAAGCCGTCTGGTGTAACCAACTTAGCCTATGTCAATGAGAAATGTAACTCTATAGTCCTCCTTACTACAATTCACTTCAGCATAAAGGAGATTGACTGGCCAAATGACACAGGAGGAGCTGACATTATTGGAACAGTTAAGAACTAGATATCAAATTGTATTTGTCACATGCACCGAATACAACAGGTGTAGACCTTACTGTGAAATGCTTACTTACAAGCCCTTAACCAACAATGCAGTTTAAAGAAAATACAAAAAAAAAGAGATAGAATAACAAATAATTAAATAACGAAAGAGCCGCAGTAAATAACAATAGCGGGGCTATATACAGGGGGTACCGGTACAGAGTCAATGTGCAAAGGCAATGCAAATAGTCTGGGTAGCCATTTGATTAGCTGTTCAGAAGTTTCTTCCTCTGACACCTCCAGGTATAGAGGTCCTGGATGGCAGGAAGTTTGGCCCTGGTGATGTACTGGGCCGTACGCACTACCCTCTGTAGTGCCTTGCGGTTGGAGGCCAAGCAGTTGCCATACCAGGCAGTGATGCAACCTGTCAGGATGCTCTCGATGGTGCATCTGTAAAACCTTTTGAGGATCTGAGGACCCATGCCAAATATTTTCATTCTCCCGAGGGGGAATAGGTTTTGTTGTGCCCTCTTCACGACTGTGTTGGTGTGCTTGGACCGTGTTAGTTTGTTGGTGATGTGGACCCCAAGGAACTTGAAGCTCTCAATCTGCTCCACTACAGCCCCATCGATGAGAATGGGGGCGTGCTCGGTCCTCCTTTTCCTGTAGTCCACAATCATCTCCTTTGTCTTGATCATGTTGAGGAAGAGGTTGTTGTCCTTGCACCACACAGCCAGGTCTCTGACCTCCCTATAGGCTGTCTCCTCGTTGTCGGTGATCAGGCCTACCACTGTTGTGTCATCAGCAAACTTAAATGATGGTATTGGAGTAGTGCCTGGCCGTGCAGTCATGAGTGAACAGGGAGTACAGGAGGGGACTGAGCACGCACCCCTGAGGGGCCCCCGTGTTGAGGATCAGCGTGGCGGATGTGTTGTTACCTACCCTTACCACCTAGGGCGGCCCATCAGGAAGTCCAGGATCCAGTTGCAGAGGGAAGTGTTTAGTCCCAGGGTCCTTAGCTTAGTGATGAGCTTTGAGGGCACTATGGTGTTGAACGCTGAGCTATAGTCAATGAATAGCATTCTCACATTGGTGTTCCTTTTGTTCAGGTGTGAAAGGGCAGTGTGGTGTGCAATAGAGATTGCATCATCTGTGGATCTGTTGGGGTGGTATGCAAATTGGAGTGGGTCTAGGGTTTCTGGGATAATGGTGTTGATGTGAGCCATGACCAGTGTTTCAAAGCATTTCATGGCTACAGACGTGAGTGCTACAGGTCGGTAGTCATTTAGGCAGGGACTATGGTGATCTGCTTGAAACATGTTGGTATTACAGACTCATATGTCATCTCAGCAATGCAGCGCAATTAACTTGGCTACAGATTAGCCTAACACTTTCCCTAACAGACTCTACAACAACGTAAACCTCACCTGACTACTACACGTGCCTGAAAAACACAGTCTAGCCTTGGGAGCAGGACACTGCTATGCCACCAGCTGTCCAGACCTGCCATCCATACTTCGGCCTACTAGGCTTCACTTTCCCAGGTCAGCTGACCAGGCCTGTGAGAGATCACCATGCATGTCAGGGCGTCTCTAATTTGAACATAAAATGATTAAGAGGCTGGCCCACCTGCTCCAAAACAAACAGTCAGAATGCCTGACAGTGGAATAAAAATAAGCCTGTCAAATGACTGGGTAATCTAAGGCAGAGGAGAGCTATCCAACCAGTCAGTGAGTGTGATGTGAAGACTGATTAAGCTGGAGAAATGACAGGAACGTCCAGGGTATGATAGAAATAAAAATGTAGAAATGCATGGCATCTAAATGTAGGCCACAATTCTTTAAGAGCTAGGCTAAGTCAATACCCGTATTTTGCCCAAGGCAACCCAAATGAGCCTTACTTTACAGTTTAATCAAACAGAGCAAGCATTTAGGTCTCATATATCAGAACAGCATCAGATTTGATTTGATCACAAACAGTTGAAACAGGCCTTCATTTGTTATAACATTACACTGAATTCCAACAAAGTAATTAAGGATCAATGATGGTGATGTTACAAAAAAAAGTGCCATTGCCAATTTATGGTTAAGTAGAATATGAATGAGCCATCATCATTTTCAATAATTTACCTTAAAAAAAAGTCCAACTACACTATTTTGTCATGTGGAACTGAATCGGGGGGGGTGACACAAAAAAACAGAATAGTTCTCTCTAGTGAGAGGCAACTTTCTAGAACGCTTCATCCATCCTTTTCCTGAATCCTCTTGCTACAGTAACGTTATTTACATAGTTGACCAGCTCAACCCACCAGACAACACTCTTTACGTAATGTAACTAGCCATCTACACATCGACACAGTTTATATCAAACATAAATTGCTAGCTTAACTTGCTAGCTCGTCGTTACTGCATTTAGGACTTGTTGACGTGAGAGAAGCCTCGATTTGACTGGATGTTTACATCATCTAGCTAGCGTTATAAAACGGTCTGCCTAGTTAGTATAGTTGCTACTGTAGCTAGTTACGCATCTAGCTAGATATTATTTTTCATAAGTGAAAATTGAACACATTTCAAAAGAACAGTCAAGTAACATGTAACGTTAGCTAGATCACATTGAGTAACAGTTTAAAACTAAACGGAGAATAACGTTCGCTAGCTACGTTAGCTACCTGATAGCCTCTCAAATATCGTTTCCTAGTTATCGCTACACGGGATTTACCTGATGTGTTGTCTCTTCCACACAATTGGAATTAGGTGATGACGATAGCTATATCCCAAGCCTGTTCGTAGGGAAGTCAAATGATGGCAACCGTTAGCTAGTCTGTTTATCATGAATCTACTCAACATCCGCCTCTTGTGGTGCTTTCAAGACAACTGGGAACTCAGCGAAAAAACGAGGTCAAATCACGACGTCGGTCAGCTTCAGGTCGGAAAGTCGGAGCTCTTGATAGATGCAGCGTTCAAAACTCGGAAAGAAATCAGTTCAATTCAAATGGATGTTATTGGCATGGAAAACATGTTTACATTGCCAAAGCAAATGAAATAGTACTTACAATGTTGTTTGTGCTCCACTGGTTGCCCTTTTCACATGGCAACGGGCCACAAATCTCGCTGCTTTGATTGCACACCGCTGTATTTCGCCTAACAGATATGGGAGCTTATCAATGCTTGATTTGTTTTCAAATTATTTGTGGTTCTGTGTGAAATATGTATCTAATGTGGTCATACATTTAGCAAGAGGTTAGGAAGTGCAGCTCAGTTTCCACCAATTTTTTTTGTGGGCACACAGCCTGTCTTCTCTAAAGATCCATCTGACTATGGCAGCCTCTCTCAGTAGCAAGGCTATGCTCACAAGAGTCTGTAACTAACGTACATAGTCAAGGTTTTTCTTAATTTTGGGTCAGTCACAGTGGTAAGGTATTCTGCCACTGTATAGTCTCTGTTTAGGGCCAGATAGCATTCCAATTAGCACATTTTTGGGGGTTGATTCTTTCCAGTGTGTCAAATAGTTATCTTTTTGCTTTCTCATAATTTATTTGGATCGAATTGTGTTGCTGTCCTGGGGGGTCTGTTTGTGAACAGAACCAGCTGGGTGAGGGGACTCTTCTGTAGGTGTTTCACCTGTCTTTGTGATTGTCTCCACCCCCCTCCAGGTGTCACCCATTATCCCCTGTGTATTATCCCCTGCTCATATGGATGAAAATACCTTCAAATTAAAGCTGACCGTCTGCATCGAAGGTGCTGGAGTGCATAGCCAAAACAAAACACACTGTCCCAATACTTTGAGCTCACTGTATCTCTGCTAGAGCTGACCTTTCTGCTATTGTCCCTTCTCAGTGTACAGGGCTTGAGAGGGATGCCTAAGGTAAAGCCAAACATGTTTAATGTTAAAATCTGCTACTCTTTTGGAACGCAGTATTGTCAAGATAACTACTTTTTACCGTGTGTAAAATTGCTTGTTTCATTTGAAAGCTTTTTATAAAAATACAAAAAATGCATGAAATGTATGCATTCACTACTGTAAGTCACTCTGGATAAGAGCGTCTGCTAAATGACAAATGTAATGTAAAAATGTATTTATACCTGTGTTCTCTGTTTCCAGTTAGTTTTTGTTTCGTCAAGCCTACCAGTGGTTTTCCCCTCTGCTCCTGTCTCTCGATTGTTCCTCTTTCCTAGTTTCCCCGGTGTTGACCATTCTGCCTGCAGTCCTGTACCTTTGCCCTACCTTTCTGGATTACTGACCTCTGCCTGCCCTTGACTTGCCTTTTGCCTGCCCCTGTTTAATTATAAACTGTTGTAACTTTGACATTGTCTGCATCTAGATCTTATCTGAAATGTGATAGTAGGTTCACCTCTGTAGATGAAGGCTTTGTGGTGGAATGTGTGGGTATCACTTCCTTTTAGGTGGTTGTAGAATTTAACAGCTCTTTTCTGGATTTTGATAAATGGCAGGTATAGTCCTAATTCTGCTCTACATGCATTGTTTGTGGTTTTGTGTTGTACACCAGCTATAGTTTTGCAGATTCTGCTCTACATGCATTGTTTGTGGTTTTGTGTTGTACACCAGCTATAGTTTTGCAGATTCTCATTTTGGTCTCTCATTTTGTGAATTTTTAGTTGGTGAGTAGAACCCAGACCTCACAACCATAGAGTGCAACTGGTTCTATAACTGATTGAAGTATTTTTGTTGCCGGATCCTAATTGGGATGTTGAATTTTAAGTTCCTTTTGATGGGGTAGAAGGCCTTGCCTTGCCTTGTCTCTTAGATTGTTCACAGCCTTGCGGAAGTTACCTGTGTTGTTGATGTTTAGACTGCGGTAATTATAGTTTGTGTGCTCTGGGGCATTGGTTTCCAACCTTTTCAGTCATTGTACCACCAACTGAATTTTTCTCTGCCTGGAGGATCCCTGAAGTACCCCCTCAGGTCCTAGTATCCCTGGTTGGGAACCACTGCTCTAGGGCAATGGTGTCTAGATAAAAATTATATTTATTATCCTGGCAACTGGACCATTTTTGGAACACCATTATTTTTGTCTTACTGAGGTTCACTGTCAAGGCTAAAGTCTGACAACCTATGCAGAAGATCAAGGTGCTGCTGTATGCCCTCCTTGGTTGGGGACAGAAGTAGCAGATTATCTGTGAACAGTAGACATTGGATTTCTGAGTCCAGTAGGGTGAGGCTGGGTGCTGCAAACTGTTCTAGTGCCCTCGCCTAATCTACAACTTCTGACTTCAGTGTGTTCAAGACAGCTTGGACCCCCCCCCCCCCCCCCCCCCCCCAAAAAAAAGATCAGACTGGGAAAAATAATTTTTGAACGTCATCCAACCCGGAATTCCAAATCGAAATTCTTTCTAGAGCTCTGACTTTCCGACCTGAAGATCACTAACGTCATTATTTGACGTGCTTTTATTTTTTTTGTGTTGAAGTCGGAGGTTTCCGAGTTCCCAATGGTTTTGAATGCGGTAGTAGAGGGATTTGCCTTAACAGTGCTTAACGAGAGATATTGGAACTGGAAACTTGGAAATCTCCGACATCAGGCTTCAATGTGTTCAAGACTGTAAGACTGTGAACTCGAAATGGGAAGATCGTTTCGAAAGGTCATCCAACTCGGAATTCGAAGTCGGAAGCTCGGACATCTTTCTTGAGCTCCGAATTTAAATTCACCGACGTCCTGATTTGACATCGTTTTTTTCTAGTCGTCTTTAAGCACAATTTTCCCAGCCACCTACTGCTCTGGGTATGACGATGGCTTGTTTTTTTCTGTTTTAGACACATTGTTGCACTTTTTGGAAGTGTCACATTTGTAGACGCCTATGATACTCAATGTAATAAAGATGAGAAATTAAGCTTTTCATATGTAGACTAATGGCCTAAAATTAAATGTATTATGGATATGTCAACATTGCCAGTAACATAATGTTGAAGTTATTCTATTTGATGTAAAAACATTTTTAACATGGGATATTGACTGAGAGTGGGTTAGCTGAGGGTTCTTGGATAGCTGTTAAGTAATCTGTAAGTGTAGTGCAGAGGCGATCTTCTTAGGCTTGATGTGCGTTCCCCGTAATACACTCGTGTCCCCTGTGGACTGGCTCGTACTGTACATGAAGCGTCCTCCATTCAGGCTGTAAAGGCATCATTTTCCTCCTTAACTAGCTACATTGACAAGAATGCTGGAAAAAACACACAAATATTTTCTGACAGTTTGCACTTTACAGTTTAATCAAACAGAACATGCATTTGGGCCTCATGCATGACTAGAACAGCTTTAGAATCAGAGTACAGAACAATTAGGCTTGACGGACATCCAGAGAAGCTTCAGTCATGCACTTCATTATGCCTGGATGAGTTTGTTTAGATCAAACAGTTGCTATAACTTTACCTTGACATCCAATTAGTGAGCAACAAAGTAATTGAGGATCAAGATTGACACCATTTTCCACCACCATGGTGGAAAATGGTGTTACATAAAGAATGTATGCATAATTTCCCCGCTTTTTCCACTCCAATATCACATTACATCATTTTAGTGATAGTTCGCACTTAAACACTATGGCAAAATATTCACATTACATGTCTCACATTCACCAAGTTAGCATATAGGCCTATCCTCTTCAGATCTTATATTGACCTTATGTTCTGTGGAGTTTGAAGTATCAAACAGAGAAGACAGCGTACAATATGTTGATACTCATGTGATACAGGCCTACCCACTAGCCAGAGCATGTAGGGATGCCTCCTGCTGGCTGGCATTTGAAAACCACTTGGGGACCTAGGTCCTTGCCCAATTCTGTTTCTCCCCTTCTCCCTGTGGGCACTCGCAACACAGGCTGTTCTCTGATATGAAAATCAGCATGTGGAACTTCATCTTCTGAGGGTGATCATTGTATGCTTGTTCCATGCATATTTCTGATGATCTTTATCATTGCTGATTTTTGAATTTATTTAATCCCTGGGCTTTTCTCCCATACAAACACACTGACATAGGCCCCTGCGCTGTGGCAATGATATAAACACAATCAGCCTGAAACTAAATACACACGAGAAAAGGTATTTGAGTTATACCGATGACTGCCTGGTTCTTTCCATGAATAGAGTGCCTTTTTGCATCACTTTGACATTATTATTTAACTAGGCAAGTCAGTTAACAACTAATTCTCTTATTTACAGTGACAGCCTACACCAGGCATACCCGCTGGGTTTGTGCACCCTATGGAACTCCCAATAACAGCTGGTTGTGATACAGCCTGGATTCGTACCAGGGTGTCTGTAGTGACCCCTCTAGCACTGAGATACAGTGCCTTAGATCACTGCGCCACTCGGGTGCCCCACAATTAACTAGAAATTGTGCACCCATATTCAATTATTAAAGCCTGTGATATTAAATGACATGCCCTTTAATATAAACCACATAGAACATTTAATAAATGAGTTTTATATATATATAAAACTGGCTAAAGTACCAGAAATCTGCATTTTGACATGTCCCATGGCATGTTTTACTGAGTTCTAGGAAAATTTTAACCCACTTAATCCCCACATTTTCCAAAGTTTCCACCATCATTGTAAAGCCCTAGTTATTTTGTTGCTTTGACAGATATTTCTGAAGGCTGTTATTTATTTCATGTGATTAATGATTCATTTATGTTTGTCCCTCATTTTAAGTTCAAGTCTGTTTTTTTATTTATTTATATATTTTTATTTAACTGAACTCTTGTTTTAATGTGGTTAAACCATTCCTTTTGAAATACTTTTTTCCAAAGAAACATTGAGCATCTGATGGTCAAATCATTGTGTAAAAAGCAGGTGAGCTGGTTGTACTATATTTGTTTGCCATTTTCTGGTGTTATGTGTTGGAAAACCTGAGTGTGTTGACTCGAGTATAACTTGTCAACCCTGTTATCCATAGAAAAATAGGCTAGACATGCTTACACAAAAAGCTTCCATTTGCTCTGTCTGCCACAAGGGGAGTTATCGCTGATTTTAAATATGAAATTGTTAACCCTGTTATGATCAACCTTGTTACTTAAACTGGGACTTGCTATAGTTTAACCAAAAGGCACTTTATTGGTGGATTGACCCGCTGATTACATTTCGTGTTTGGTTTTGCACTCACATAGACACTCTCCCCCGGTCCTCCACACATTGCTGGCCAGTAACTGAACTTACAGCGAGCCTTTCCTTACAGGAGAAATTTGTATGTTTTATTACCGGGTATGTCAGAAGTCTGTTGATACTGGTCATGATATTTTCATGAATAAACTGAACTCTTTCCTTGCAGAGTTCTACATCTAACTGTTGAATGGTCTGGAAAAGACAGGCCAGTTTGGATTTGGCTTCACATCAGTCAAATCACATCCTGAGCAAAACGTTGTCATTGTCAGGAAAACGTGTCTGTTTGTGTTGATGTCCTGCAGTAGCTAGCTTGCTAAATCGTCCCTTTCCTAAGCCATGTATGGAGATGGGGATTTGGACTTGTGGTTTTCACTTAATTCTCTGTACAGGCCAATGATTATGATGGCTATTCTGATCTAACCATAAATTCATATATTGTACCACTGGTGATTGAAGTTCAATATGTAGCCTAGTAGACTCATGTTAACTTAGCTGGTTTATAGAGCCCCACAGTGAAGGTGTCATAATACCCATAAAACCTAGCGGTCAAACAGGGAAATAGTTCCAATCGTTTTTCAACCATACATTTTTCCCATAGGGGATTTTAGAAACACATCAAATTAATTGAATCAAAAATCTAATTTTATTTGTCGTACACATGTTTAGCAGATGTTATTGCAGGTGTAGCAATGCTTTTGTTAGCTCCAACAGTGCAGTAGTATCTAACAATACACACATCTAAAAGTAATAGAATGGAATTAGGAAATATAGAAATATTAAAACTAGCAATACTGGAGTCTTGTGTGTGTGTGTGCACACAGTGCATTTGGAACGTTTTCAGACCCCTTATTCTAAAATGGATTAAATAGTTATATTTCCTCATCAATCTACACACGATACCCCATAATGACAAAGACAATTTTTTAAATATTTTTATGAGACTCGAAATTGAGATCAAGTGCATCCTGTTTCCATTGGTCAGCCTTGAGATGTTTCTACAACTTGATTGGAGTCCACCTGTGGTAAATTCAATTGATTGGACATGATTTGGAAAGGCACACAAATGTCTATATACAGTTGACAGTGCATGTCTGAGCAAAAACCAAGCCATAAGGTTGAAGGAATTGTCCATAGAGCTTCGAGACAGAATTGTGTCGAGGCACAGATCTGGGGAAGGGTACCAAAAAATGTCTGCAACATTGAAAGTCCCCAAGAACACAATGGCCTCCATCATTCTTAAATGTAAGATGTTTGGAACCACCAAGACTCTTTCTAGAGCTGCCCGCCTGGCCAAACTGAGTAATTAGGGGAGAAGGCTCCCAAGTGGCGCAGCTTTCTAAGGCACTGCATCTCAGTGCTTGAGGCGTCACTACAGACACCCTGGTTCAATTCCAGGCTGTATCACATCCAGCCATGATTGGGAGTCCCATAGGGCGGCGCACAATTGGCCCAGCGTCGTCTAGGTTTGGCCGATGTAGGTCGTCATTGTAAATAAGAATATGTTCTTAACTGACTTGCCTAGTTAAATAAAGGTTAAATAAAAAGGTCTTTGGTCAGGGAGGTGATCAAGAACCCGATGGTCACTCTGACAGAGCTCCAGAGTTCCTCTGTGGATTTGGGAGAACCTTCCAGAAGGACAACCATCTCTGCAGCACTCCACCAATCAGGCCTGAATGCCAAGCGTCACATCTGGAGAAAACCTGACACCATCCCTATGGTGAAGCATGGTGGGGGCAGCTTCATACTGTGGGGATGTTTTTCAGCGGCAGGGACTGGGAAACTAGTCAGGATCGAGGGAAAGATGAATGGAGCAAAGTACAGAGAGATCCTTGATGAAAACCTGCTCCAGAGCACTCAGGACCTCAAGCGAGGGTTCACCTTCCAACAGGACAATGACCCTAAGCACACAGCTAAGACAACTCTGAATGACCCAGAGCCCGTACTTGAACCTAATCCAACATCTCTGGAGAGACCTGAAAATGGCTGTGCAGTGACGCTCCCCATTTAACCTGACAGAGCTTGAGAGGATCTGCAGAGAAGAATGGGAGAAACATACCCCAAAAGACTCAAAGCTGTAATCTCTGCCAAAGGTGGTTCAGTAAAGTACTGAGTAAAGGGTCCGAATACTTATGTAAATGTGATATTTCAGTATTTTTGTTTATACATTTGCAAAAAAATTAAAACCTGTTTTTGCTTTGTCATTATGGGGCATTTTGTGTGTAGATTGATGAGGGAAAAGGAAAAAATGTAATCCATTTTAGAATAAGGCTGTAACTTAACAAAATGTGGAACAAGTCAAGGGGTCTGAATACTTTCCGAATGCACTGTATGTCTGAAGAATACTTGGATAGAATATTACATGTACAGCAATAGTTGAATAGGATGGACTTGACTAGAATACAGTATATACATATGAAATGGTTTAAACAGTATGTAAACATTATTAAAGTGACCAGTGTTTCATGTCTATGTCCATTGGGCAGCAGCCTCTAAGGTGCAGGGATGAGTAAGCGGGTGGTAGCCGGCTAGTGACAGTGACTAAGTTCAGGGCAGGGTACTGGGTGGAGGCCGGCTAGTGATGGCCATTTAATTTGATGCACCTGTACTGACCTAGCCTTCTGGATGATAGCGGGGTGAACAGGCCATGGCTCAGGTGGCTGGCATCCTTGATGATCTTCTTGGCCTTCCTGTGACACCGGGTGCTGTAGATGACCTGAAGAGCAAGCAGTGTGCTCCCGGAGATGTGTTTGGCTGACCGCACCACCCTCTGGAGAGCCCTATGGTTGCGGATGGTGCAGTTGCCGTACCAGGAGGTGATACAGCTTGACAGGATGCTCTCAATTGTGCATCTGTAAAAGTTTGTGAGGGTCTTAGGGGCCAAGCCGAATTTCTTCAGCCTTGTGAGGTTGAAGAGGCACTGTTGCGACTTCTTCACCACACTGTCTGTGTGGGTGGACCATTTCAGATTGTCACTGATGTTTATGCTGAGGAACTTAAAGCTTTTCACCTTCTCCACTGCATCCCCGTCGATGTGGATGGCGGCGTATTCCCTCTGCTGTCTCCTGAAGTCCACAATCAGCTCCTTCGTTTCATTGACGTTGAGGGACACGTTATTTTCCTAGCACCACTCCACCTCCTCCTTGTAGGCTGTCTCGTCGTGGTTGGTAATCAGGCCTACTACTGTTGTGTAGTCTGCAAACGTGATGATTGAGTTGGAGGTGTGTGTGGCCATGCAGTCATGTATAAACAGAGAGTACAGGAGAGGTCTGAGCACGTACCCTTGTGGGGCCCCTGTGTTGAGGATCAGCGTAGTGGAGGTGTTGTTGCCTACCTTCACCACCTGGGGGCGGCCAGTCAGGAAGTCCAGGACCCAGCTGCACAGGGTGGGGTTCAGACCCAGGGCCCCAAGCTTAATGATGAGCTTGGAGGGTACTACGGTGTTGAAGGCTGAGCAGTGTGCAGTGCGATGACGATTGCATCATCCGTGGATCTATTGGGGCGGTATGCAAATTGCAGTGGTTCCATGGTATTGGATAAGGTGCAGGTGATATGCTCCTTAACTAGCCTCTCAAAGCACTTTATGATGACAGAAGTGAGTGCTAGCCATTTAGTTCAGTTACCTTCGCTTTCTTTGGTACCGGAACAATGGAGGACAATAGGGCTGTGTTTCATGTAGGCTTACCCCGGTGAGACATTTTGATGTTTGTAAATCTCTCTTGGACAAGGTGACTTTTAGCAATATATTCAGCTCTATTTACTCTCAGATTTGAAAATGCTAATTAGCATCAAAGTATACATCATGCAAGACTACAAATCGCTGCAAGCTCCTGCATGTCATCTCTAGCTGGCACCTTTGTGAACAGGATAATTTAAAGAAATTTGTAAGAATTTTTTCATTACTACATTTAGATATTCTTACCTTTTCCTCGATTCATCAGTCTCGTCCGGATTATCATGGCATTTGTAGTCCTTTATGAAAGCCACATTAGCAGCTAATTAGAATTTCATTTTGGGGGGGTAAATACAGGCAAGTATATTGATAAAAGTCACCTTGTCCTAGAGAGATTTACATGGTTATTAAAAAGTCATACACGAAACACAGTCCTTATTGTAAGTGTTTTAAAATCCCCTATGGGAAAAATGAATGGTGGAAAAACAATTGGAACCATTTCCCTGTTTGACAACTAGGTTTTATGGGTATTATGACTCATACTGTGGACTCTATGGACATATAGCAATGAACGAAACAGTGGCAACCCGTCTTTCAGAGCCCCACATTTTTTGCAACCCCCCCCCCCCAAAAAAAGTATGTTATTTTGGCATTAATACGTGTCACATATCAGTTTTTAAACAATGTAAAAAAATATATTAAAAAATCTTTGAGTTAATAAAGCCGCATACAAACATGGTCTCTTTTTTTTCTTTCTTGAGTAAGGCAGCTCCAAAATGCAGGTGTTTCAGCCTACCTCATTGCTTTCTATGGTGGTGGGGCAGCCAGCGGAAAATACGGAGCGTAGGTCTTGGTAATGTTCTTAAGTTGTGCCATGATTAGCTCAGTGTTCTGTCACTCGTGGGGACAGTACGTCACCGCCAAGTCTAAGGGTAGACCTCGAAAATTCAAGCCCCTTGGGTGCTGCCATAGAGTTACATTAGAAGTGCCCATCCAAGAAGGCTCAAGGTCATTCTCCACAGATAAAATGATGTCAAATTACGTTATATCTACAGTAGCTTTGATTGGACTGTCAACATCATACTTCCAAAATCTTAGCTTTCAGGCATGAATCATGTCGACAATCTACTGGAAAATCCTTTTTAATCCTTGTCATATGAATATAAATAATGAAGAGAAATCATAGATAAAACTTATTGGTGCTCATGGGCCATTGGACATAAACGTTACACAACAAGTTTGGAGTGGTTTGGAAGGAATCAGTGACAGTAGCTAACTGCAAGCGTTGCAAAGCAATCACTAGCCTGCTATTCAGTGGAGTGGCTCTGTGGTCTCGAATCTGGGATTAAGTGTCTCTTTTCCAAGTTTAAAATTATAAATGATAAATCATGCTGTCAATGAAGCGTGATTTGTACCGCGCTCCAAACATCTGTTAACTCGGAACTGCGAAAACTTGACTTCAGTGAGTTCAAGACTACTGGGAATTCCGGAAAAAAGGATCTCCGACTGGGAAATACGTTTTGAATGGTCATCCAACTCGGAATTGTAAGTCGGGAACTCAGGCCTCTTCCTAGAGCTACGACCTGAAGATCAGTGACGTCATCATGATTCAACCTTGTTTTTTTCAGAGTTCCCAGTTGAAAGCACTATAAATCCAGAGAAGGCCAGACTTTGATGACAAGATTTGCCAAGAAAGGCCTGCCGTGTCACCTTCCTGTTCAAGTGAGCACAGCACAAGGTGAGTCCAAAAACGTATTGTTTGCTGCTGCATAAATTATGTAATATGCCAGGGAGATATGTATACTGTATCTTCAACCGATCGCTGCCTGCATCTGCCCACCCGTCCAGCATCACTATTCTGGATGGTTCTGACTTAGAATATGTGGACAACTACAAATACCTAGGTCTCTGGTTAGACTGTAAGCTCTCCTTCCAGACTCACATCAAACATCTCCAATCCAAAGTTAAATCTAGAATTGGCTTTCTATTTCGCAACAAAGCATCCTTCACTCATGCTGCCAAACATACCCTCGTAAAACTGACCATCCTACCGATCCTCGAGTTCGGCGATGTCATTTACAAAATAGCCTCCAATACCATACTCAATAAACTGGATGCAGTCTATCACAGTGCCATCCGTTTTGTCACCAAAGTCCCATATACTACCCACCACTGCGACCTGTATGCTCTCATTGGATGGCCCTCGCTTCATACTCGTCGCCAAACCCACTGGCTCCAGGTCATCTACAAGACCCTACAAGGTAAAGTCCCCCCTTATCTCCGCTCACTGGTCACCATAGCAGCACCCACCTGTAGCACGCGCTCCAGCAGTATATGTCTCTGGTCACCCCCAAAGCCAATTCCTCCTTTGGCCGTCTCTCCTTCCAGTTCTCTGCTGCCAATGACTGGAACGAACTGCAAAAATCTCTGAAACTGGAAACACTTATCTCCCTCACTAGCTTTCAGCACCAGCTGTCAGAGCAGCTCACAGATCACTGCACCTGTACATAGCCCATCTATAATTCAGCCCATACAACTACCTCTTCCCCTACTGTATTTATTTATTTTGCTCCTTTGCACCCCATTATTTCTACTTTGCACTTTCTTCCACTACAAATCTACCATTCCAGTGTTTTACTTGCTATATTGTATTTACTTTGCCACCATGGCCTTTTTTCCCTTATCTCACCTCATTTGCTCACATTGTATATAGACTTATTTTTCTACTGTATTATTGACTGTATGTTTGTTTTACTCCATGTGTAACTCTGTGTTGTTGTATGTGTCGAACTGCTTTGCTTTATCTTGGCCAGGTCGCAATTGTAAATGAGAACTTGTTCTCATCTTGCCTACCTGGTTAAATAAAGGTGAAATAAAATCTAAGAAAGTAATGCTAAGTGTACAATGTGTAGTAAGCTGTTAGTAGCCCATGTGCCACACCCTAATATTTCAGTCTTTTTACCGCTCTTAATTCGCCAACTGTTTTGACTTGGTGGTGCACATGTAGCCTATAACCTGTTTTAGAGAAATATAATCAACAAATTTTGTAAGAGCCTTCATTGACTTGGTGTACAGGGAGAACACTGTAAGAATGACCCATGTTCTGAATTCTGTCACTGTACATTTCAAAAGTGCTAAACAAATAGTTATATAGACTAGTTCTGTCCTAGCTCGCTCATTAATGTCTTAATCGAAATTACGGATTGCCTCTTATCCGCTTGTCGTCCCCTTATGCCATAGTTTGTACATCTCAAATGTCATTAGAAACCACATTTGTTTAAGCAAATGTGTTTTTTTTAAAAGGCAGTAAATGAAGCTGAATGAACTGTTTCGCTGGCAGACAAGGCTCCGCTGATAGCCAAGTGTTGCAGTGGTAAGATGTTGGGACAGCTTTATGTAGGCCCTAACAGTTTGTGGGCAACGTTTGTCACCTTTATAGTGCAATTAATGTATTGTTTAGTGTTGTGTTGTGTAGTGTAGTGGCTTTGCTGGCATGCATCCCACGTATTATTCATTTTTTTGCCCCACCAAGATTTACGTGCTAAAATCGCCACTGGAACCACAATGATCTGTCTTTCTTAACATATATTAATATGCCTCTGTGTGTTTTGTTTGTAAGCTCAAGTGGGCAGTGATGTCCAATGGGCCTTCAAAAAACAAAATACTTTTTCTGTCTGTTATCATAGAATATGGGGTCATCCTGCAGGTTGTTTCTGAAACGAAGTAAATATTTATCAGAACCCATTGAGTCTAACATAGGGAGGGTTTCCTCCCAAGGTCAAGAGAGAACGCCCCCTGCCCTGTTGTCCATTCCAGCCGCTAACAAGCTACTTGTATCTGTGGTCTCATGTCAACAACATTGATGTGATGACTAAGCTCGTCACCTGGAAGCTTATCCATATATGGTCTACCTACCGGTTTATTGAAACTCTACCCTCAAGCTGTTGTGATATGTTGAATTTGATTACTGTAACCAATTATTGCAAGGCACATTATGATGCAAAACCAGGTATAAACAGAGATGAACAAGAAAGTAAGGCTTTGAGAAAATGTTCTTGAGATCTGTACTAGAGTTTTTTTCCCAAGGGCCCTGGCATGTACGCTTGCGTCAACGCATGTTATGTCTCTGCTTGTCTTTGTCAATAAAACATCTAATACTCTGAAAGCCATCTTGATCTTTCTTTATTATTGATTACCCCGAGACCTTCACTGTCATTGAAAGTAACATGATAATTGTTGTTTGAACAGAACTGAAAAAGTAATATGTAGCCTCATATCTTTCATATAATGTTCCATTTGCTTCGATAATAAGCGTGCTGAGTCAGAGATGTCCTTCTTGTTCTTTGGGAGATGTAGGCATATTTTCAGTCCTACAGAACAGACAGTTATGAACCACTAGCTCCCTTTCCTTGCACAGCATGAGAGGAAGTAGTGGGTGGGTGCGAGCCAAAGAAAACCTCCTGACACAGTGCAACTTTGAAGCAGACTATCCACTGAGTCTTCTCTCTGGCTCAGAGCACTCTCAGTTTCATTACCCCCAGATGGCCTCTCACAGTCTTTCTCAGACAGCTACTGTTAGAATACTCAGTAGACACTTGAGAGCAGCTGAGCCCACAACCCTGTACCAGAACAGTGCAATGTTATTTTAAAGCTTGGATCTCTGTAAAACATTCATTGGAGACTTGTGCATGTAAAAGGAGCAAATTAGAGAAAATAGTAACCCGCTATGTAAAGAGAGGATTACACTATTGTTGCCGTTGGCCCTAGGATTTCCCAGTCTCCCACTGTTTCTTGAGAGAGAATAAACTTAACTTAATTCCGCCCTCTGTTGAAGATACAATAATGATATACATCATGCTAGGGGGCAAAAACAAAAACATTCACTTCAATACACAGACATAAACAAAAGAAAGAAAGAAAGAGGATATAGCCTGAATTTGTATAACGTTGCGAAGCAATGGCGCCATGCCTAAAATGTCCACTAGAGAGCACTGTCCACAATGCATAACTATAGCCAGAAGTCTCCTCCTCAGAAGACACATTTAGTCTACCACTCTGCACTCAAACGCAACTATTTCACCCGCATCTTAGGTGCAGATAATATGGACAATTTTATGCTGTTTCACCTCTAATGAGATATTTGTAATTAGAGCATTCTGTATGTTTTTGTTCCACATGTTGCATGTTAGTCATTAGGCCTACTCTAAGTGTTCCCATGCGTTCAAACTTAAACAATAGTGAAGTTCCAGGCACACAAGTTATAACAACAAAGTACTGCTGTTGGCAGAGTAGACACTCCCTTGTTCTCTGGCAAGTTTTACATCCCATAGTCTGAGCCAAGTTTAGAGGCCAACCAACCCAATCTCTCCTTTTCTATCACACTCCCTGTGATTGGTGAACTTGATTGCAGTTTCCATGTGTTTATTGCCAGATAGATTTGATGTTGCTATATTAAGAAGGTTGTTACTATGTTTGGTTGTGCAGTAGGATACATATTGACACACTGTCCAGAAATAACTTGTTACATAGACTACAGCAGGCTACTAATTCATGTTTTAGTACTAATAAGAAGAGGCCGCTGTAACATGTTGAACCAGCGAAACCAGCTGTAAAGTACCCTCCCTGCCCGGACTCTCCCAAACCCACATGCCGGTGCTACAATTACTACAACTACTACACTCAAGCATGACTGGTGTTCAGAGTGAGATTGTTTCAGCAGACAAGGGGGTGAGGGGTCAGTCAGATGCACGAATGGAATGAATGAAAGGGAGTGTTGTCTGTCCCACCAGAGCGTTATGAAAGGACATTTCTGTCTACCTGTGTTCCTGCGTCTGTTTCGTTTTCACTGGAACACTACGTTTCTGTTCTCAGATCAGCCTGTGTGATGAGAGACGGGGCACACTGCAGTGCTCTTATGCAACAATGAGGAGTGGGGGGGAAGGGGAGAGGGAGGGAGAGCAAGAGACAGAGGGAGAGCGAGAGAGAGGAAGGGAGAGAGGGAGGGAGAGGGTGGGAGTCATGGTGGAAAGAAAAGTGTCTCCTCCCCATCCTTTGAGAGTTGAACAGTCCTATTCCTCCCATTTACACGAGCAAATGGGAGATGTAATCAGCAGTCCCACAGCA
This sequence comes from Salmo trutta, assembly GCF_901001165.1. Classification (NCBI taxonomy): domain Eukaryota; kingdom Metazoa; phylum Chordata; class Actinopteri; order Salmoniformes; family Salmonidae; genus Salmo; species Salmo trutta. The sequence goes on from NC_042957.1 coordinate 51,225,133, forward strand.
GACACGATAGATGCTCATGGTGTGTGTGTGTGTGTGTGCGTCAATATGATCATTCCCTTTAGGTAGTAGGCTAAATGCGACATGTTAATGCCATAGTAGCAGAGGGGCTTACGCGTGATAAACACAGCTCTTTTCTTCCTCCTCGTTGCTGTAATCTCTACCTCCCTCCCTCTCCCTTCCTTCTATCATGTGCTGCTGTGTCCACTTTGTCCCCAACACCTTTCACCCACTTCCTGCTTTTGAGGGTTCACTCCAGGCTTACTCTCGGGTAGGTTTTTATCTCAGCATTCACGTCAGCTTCTCACAAATTGTCCTGAAACATGTCTTATCTGAGATTGCATACTGCGACAGCATATCCAAACAATGACTCTGACATAAACAGTAGCTATCTTGTTATTGTATAGGCTAACCCACAATGTTCTGGAGATGGAGTGTATCATTTCTGTATATTTGAACCATTTCCCATCAGTACAATAGCTGGAACACTTCTATTGTGGTATGTCTTTAACACACCTACAACGCATAAACTTCATAAACAGTGCATGAAATCCATGTAAAGAACTATGAAGTCAGCCTAATGGTCATGGTTGTGGTGGGTTGGAATGTGAGCAGTACGGAGTAGCAGAGAGTGGGGCAGTGTATTGTAGGAATTTCAGCCATGTAGCTCTGCTCCTCCATCTCGTCTTGTGTTCCTGGCAGCTCCACTATCATCCTGGCCAACCTGGCAGCTGGCTGGTATTCATGTCACGCCCTGCAAACACAGAAACACGCACAGCCAGCGAGGTGACGGGGATAGGGAGGGGGACTGGGTCCAGCAGGACTGGTCTAAAGAAGACTCAAAAGTATTTTATGCACTGCTGCTGCCAGGGAAGTGGAGGTGAAACAAGGATAGTCATAGTCAGAAGAGACACACAACCCACCTCTCATTACTGCTGGTTATGTGGGGGGAGAGGGGGAGGGGGGGGGTAGAAATAGTAAAAGAGGGTGAGAAAGAAAGAACGAACAGGAGGGGGTTGTGCATTATGAGAGCAGCCGTTGTTTATGTTTGCATGCCTGAGTGTTCTCCACATTTTGGGGAAAAAGCAAGTCACATTGCTGATCTCCCCTGGCGCACGCTCTCACCATTTCCTCTATTCTATTTCAGGCTAAAAGTAAATCTCCAGTATGTATACCCAAACCATCATGTCTTAGTTTGGCTCAAACTAGCTTGTGCTTACAGTACTTCAAGGCTCGGCGCAGCAGGGAAATCGAGTGCTAGCCTGCTTACAGTTTTACAGTGCAGCAATTTGCAGTGTTAACAAACACCAACACAACTCACCAATCCCATGAGTTTTGAGGAGTTATGAGGATGGGGGGACTGCTCGGGGGCCACTCACCTTTCATTGTCAACTCAGTACAGACAGATCAGATCGATCAGTCAGATGTCAGCATGACATTATACAATGTACCAGACTAAGGCCTGTCCAGCTACAGAATACAGGGAGGTTCACCATATGAGCAGAAGAACAATAATTGTTTGAGGTTGATAGGTGCACAGTCCAACTAGGCTCTGGTTAATGTTTGAAACCATGTCGCTATGTCTTATGACTGTTGGAACATTAACCACGCTCACAGAACTGATGACGATCTTCAAGAGTTAAGTGGAGATTTTGCAAGGACACAAAAACACTCAAGTCAAAATAGAGAGAAGTTGAATAGCATACACAGGGGATGACATGAACGAAGACAACGTCTATCAAATGGGGAGAGCTGATTTCCTAAGCAGATGGGGGAAAGTACAGTGGGGTGAAAAGGTTCGTCATGCAAAAACAAATCTGTACCACATAGACAAGGAAGTGGCCATAACATAGCACTGTTTGGTCTCTGCTTGTCCCTGTCCTTGTAGTGTGGGATAAACAGTCTCTGACTCAACATCTCCTCAGTCTGCTCTGAGGTTTTTCATCAATCCAAGGATGGAGAGAGAAGGCCAAACATGAATCTGTTTAGACCATTTCACATTTCGCCTGGTTTTTAAACAGTATCTCTCCCTGATGTGATGTGTGTGACTGAAGATTGCGTCATACCAACTCACTGGATTCAACATCCGCTGAGAAATAAACTGCCATCTGGAAAATACTAAAACAGCCCAGGATGTTGTGGGTTATAGTTCCATTAGAGCCCCATGTCCATTTGATACATAGAGTCAGACTCCAAGATCTAATGCAGTGTAATACATACAATATTTATTCAGAAACACAAAATAATTAAGTTAATTGTCTGGTAATCCACAAAACTGTTGTGGTAGCTGTCTCATGGAAAACATTGAGGAACAGGCGAGTGTTCAAAGCAAAACTAGAGTGTGATTATCAGATTAACAGATCGTAGAATAGAAAACGTTTGGATGGGGCCTTCCCTGAATTTATCAGTTCCTTTCAATTGCAATATTCATTCCATTGTCCAAAATAAAAAGATGATCAGGTGTCTAGACGAAACATTGTTGAGCCGAGAGTTCCTGAGACAGCATCACCAAATATGCTGTTTTCTTCTTCTTTTTTCTTTATCTTTTTTTAAATCTATATTTTTTTAAATATATTTTCCCTCTTTTTTATTTTCCCCTAATATGCTGATTTCCATCTTAAGCAACGACAACACTGCATCAAAAACTATCTGTCTGCTACTTAGAGATGGTGCACAGCTGGAATATCAAGCAAGAAGTCTCGCTCTGACAGAAACCTTTATCTCACTTTTCCTCTGAACACTAGTGGCTGGAAACAATATCATACAAAAAACACTGAACCATGATTGCAGTATAACATCCTTTAGCATTCAATGCAGACAGACACACGGTTTATAAAGAGGAGCAGTTTGTAAAGTTGCTTATTAAACATTGTTGGATAGCTGGTGTTCCTTGATTGTGTGAGTGGGACAGTCAAAGTCATTACCCAACGTTTGAAAAAGCAGATCCAAGTTGGTTTCTAAGCACATTAGAATACTAGAACACATGATATTCACACACTTACACTGGTTAAAAAATAAAGAAGAATGATGTTATTTATGCAGTGCATCCCCTAGTATCAAAGGCATCCAGTCCATTGGCACCACTCCGAAAGACAAAGTAAAGATGATGACACTGTCATACACATCGTGTGTACAACAAGAAGATCCTTCTTCGGCACTAGTCATACAAGTCCATCTTTGTCTCTGGTTTCAGATCAATGAAAAAAAAATGAAACATATGCCTAACTAAAATTGTCTGCAGATTTTACAATGTGGGGTCATGTGAATGTTCATCAGCTCTATGCTCATAATTCCTCCTTTCTGTCCTCAGTGCATGTCCACAACATCGCTTGGTTTTCTGCTTTCCCTTGCAGCCAATTCATTTCTCACTTTGTCAAAGAGGACTGCCCGATATTGGTTCCTCTTGTTATCGCGAGGCCCCTGCAGTGCTCTCATCTCTCTGCCTCCATGGCGACGCTGGCCTGTTCACTGGAGGCCTGTTGAGTGACTGCTTGGGGCCACCCAGGGGGAGGCACCTGAGAGGGGATCTGCCCAGAAGTCCACAGGCCCTGCTGGGTCTGACCTGGGGCAGAAGGGCCCATGGCCCAGTTGACCTGAGGAGGAGAGGTCGCCATGGAGGCTATGGGACTGCTGGCGTTGAAGCTCTCTGAGGCCTTGAGGCGGGAGAACATGGCCAGTGCGTCTGGGAAGTTGGGAGGTGTTGCTGGTGTGTTGGCTGGAGTGTGCATCTGTGGAGAAAGGAGAGAACCATTAATAAGAGAACATAGATCTGTAAGCATTTCTGATTGCATATTTCACTACTAACTTCTGTAATTACTGGCGCATTGTCTCCAGTTCTAATTGACATGCTTGGTTTGATTTACCATCTTGACACTTATGTCCTCCCTCAACTGGTCCTTAGAAGTGCCTACATCATAATAGTTGTGGAAGCAAAAAGGGAAAAATATTTTCCCTTCGAAGCCCAACTTCCTCAGACTGACCCCTTGTCTTTCCACCAAATTCTACATCCTGCCCTGAGTCTGCCCTCTCAGCTGACACTACAGAGAGCAGGCCTCAGGAGACTGCTCTGTGACTGCCAAACACAGGACCAGTCAGCCAAAACAAACACCATTTCATGAGTAAGAACCTAAGAGGGTCCAAAGGAATCGTACCTTCCAGGACATAAAAGGTCAAAGCAACCAGTGTTAGGATTCACTCCAACCATCTGAAGGCTACCAGACTGTCTGTTTTCTCATTGTGCGGACAGGATATCCACCACATAATAGATTATGCAATATCTCAAACAGTCATGTGGTTTGTAGTGGAACTAGAGGAAATAGATACCCCCCCCCCTCCAAGGCACATGCTTGCCTTCAGAATACGTTTTGACTACGGTAAACATATTTCTTTAGGAGGATTGTCAGACAATTTAACTACATTTTGTTAATGAGAGCTGAAATATGTACAAGAAGAAAAAGATCACCACGGGCTAATAAAGAAATCCTTATTACTTGATAAGAACATTAGTGGAGTTTCCCACACACATGGATTTCTAAGGTTTCTATGGTGCAGTAAGAATGAATGAGTTAATGAATGAATGAACAAACATTGGATTTCCCACAGGCATTAGCGTTGAGCTGCTTCAATAGGAACGAGACATGCCTTTATTCAACGTAATCATTTATGATGCGCAGTGAACCATAAGGCTAGTGTGTGCATTGCTCAGTTCAGGACAAGCATGTCTTTGTACAAAAAACGGGTCAGCAGCAGCCATACTAGCATAAGGCTGGCTGCTTCAGAAATGTCATTTTGCATTTTGCAGATCACTGGTAGCCTACATTTGCTTCAGTCAATAACATTGCAATAAATTGCAGCAATAAATTGTAAGTGATCGTAACAGACTTCCTGTCAACTGACACACATGGCGGCAATAAAACAATGACCTAAGATACGATTTAGAATTATAATTTTTTATACTATATCTGTTTACAAAACGGTTAAAACTGTACAGCTGAAAAACACATAATACAAACGCCTTCCGTTATCTGACCACAATAACAAGACAGCCTGGCATGTGTGGGAGTTTCCACTGCTTTACATTGAAAGAGGTCAGCAGTGTATAGGGAGAAGGGTGTTGAAGGGGTTGGCTATGTGGACACACAGGGTGTGGGCCTCGGTGTGTGGCAGCTGCTCAGTCAGATCAGCTGGCTCTGTACACATAAACACACAGGAGACCGACCGTGTATTTTCTCATCTGGAGCTGCAAAGTTGCTATAGAAACAGTCCTGTTTGATAGGGATGGATCCTGTTATAGCAGCTGCAGCCAGGGAAACAGTACAAGAGAGCTTGTTTTAGAGAGTGTGGTCTTTCTCATCCCTTTTCCTATTGTTTATTGTCAGTTTGCCATATTTGTGGCTCAGAATAAACAATGGCAAACTGTACCCTGTACTAAAGCCCTGCATCCTACCAACCAGCATTGTTCATATTAAACACAATGTGCTATTGTACACCAGGCAGTCTACTCTACCATTGTTCAAAGGGCTTGTAAACAGACACATTTTCTTCGCAAAATTATATCCCGCATCAGAGCACATCTAAATGTAGACACTAAACGTCTAATAGCCATCCCAAATAGTAATATCAAGGGTAGAAGTACAGTTTACAAAAGCTGTTTCTTTTGGACGATGTTATGAAGACTCTTTAACTGACTCGATTCATGACTGCCACAGACCTCCTGGCATCCTAAACATTGACTGGGACATTGTGATAAGCCACACGTCTACAATATTGCCACCGGCCTATGCCTTATTAGCCTGCTGTGGTTAAAACCCCTATGTGCATTTCAATCATGAGGGACGTAATCATCTGTGGATGTAACATCCCATAAGCACGTTGAGTTTCAACACTGACCTCCATCGTGTGATCTACAAGATAAATTGTTGAGGGCATCATGGGTAATCTGTCTTTAGCGAGGCTGCACCTTTTTCAGAGCTGTTTCACTAACTCACAGTCATCCTACACAATGTCTGTTTCCATGTATGTGGTCAACTGTCCAGCAAAATGAAAGAAAGGAAATTCAAACATCCCGTGTCACGTGATACACAGCTTACATTACTGTGTCCTGTATCAACAAATCAATCTCACCAACCTCCAACACAAACAGGTCAATGAGCAACCATAGAGTGAGTCAATAATTAACCCAACACAGTCCCTTGTTGTTATCATACAGCCAGGGATAGGTTAATATACAGATGCTGGTTGGTCATGTCAACTTGTTCAAGTGACAAGTGTCATTTTAAACCAAGGCCACGGTGCTCTTCATAACAATACTACTACTGACAACAGAAACAATACCCTACAGCACTTCCAAAAACATTACATTTAATAGCCTTGGGTGTAACAGAGTTAGTTTCGTAACCTCACTCCCCAGCTTGAAATGTCTCCACATCATGTTACATGTGCATCGGGCCTCTCTCTCCTTGGCCTTTCTGCGCTGGTCTGTTTAAGGACACAGTGGGCACATACTGCACCGTAGTAAACCTGTCAACCATTTGTCAATGAAAGGGGCTCAACTTAACCTTATGCCACGCCTGACAGCCAACCCCTAATGCATACAGACCATGCCAGATATATTACCAATGTCACTGCTTCTTATCTAATCTAATGTCTGCCCACATCCTGTTTATTTTCATCAGTTTGAAAATGAAAAAAATTAAAATAGAAGCAGAATGAGATCATCGGGAAATGGCAGACCCAGTGGTAGGTTATGAGAGGTAAGGTTCTAGAGCTGATATCTTATTGCTCGTGAAGCCAGATGTTGTTTCGAAGGAGAAAATCTATAGGCCAAATGGAAAATCTACATGACAAATGGCCTAGATTAAACTGTGCTAATGTCCTGTTATACATGTGTCATGATTTTAACACTGTCATTAAAAAACAATGTATGTACAGTTGAAGTCTGAAGGTAACATACACTTAGGTTGGAGTTATTAAAACTTGTTTTTCAACCAAAACTATAGTTTTGGCAAGTCGATTAGGACATCGACTTTGTGCATGACACAAGTAATTGTTCCAACAATTGTTTACAGACAGATTATTTCACTTATAATTCACTGTATCACAAATCCAGTGGGTCAGAAGTTTACATACACTAAGTTGACTGTGCCTTTAAACAGTTTGGAAAATTCCAGGAAATTATGTCATGGCTTTAGAAGCTTCTGATAGGCTAATTGACAACAATTGAGTCAATTGGAGGTGTACTTGTGGATGTCTTTCAAGGCCTACCTTCAAACGTAGTGCCTCTTTGCTTGACATCATGGGAAAATCAAAGGAAATCAGCCAAGACCTCAGAAAAAAAATTGTAGACCTCCACAAGTCTGGTTCATCCTTGGGAGCAATTTCCAAACGCCTGAAGGTACCACGTTCATCTGTACAAACAATAGTACGCAAGTATAAACACCATGGGACCACGCAGCCGTCATACCGCTCAGGAAGGAGACGCGTTCTGTCTCCTCGAGATGAACGTACTTTGGTCTGAAAAGTCCAAATCAATCCCAGAACAACAGCAAAGGACCTTTTGAAGATGGAGGAAACAGGTACAAAAGTATCTATATCCACAGTAAAACAAGTGGGGGGTACCACAGGGTTCAATTCTTGGGCCAACTCTTTTCTCTGTATACATAAATGATGTCGCTCTTGCTGCTGGTGAATCTCTAATCCACCTCTACGCAGACGACACCATTCTGTATACTTCTGGCCCTTCTTTGGACACTGTGTTAACAACCCTCCAGACAAGCTTCAATGCCATTCAACTCTCCTTTCGTGGTCTCCAACTGCTCCTAAACACAAGTAAAACTAAATGCATGCTCTTCAACCGATCGCTGCCTGCACCTGCCCGCCCATCCAGCATAACTTCTCTGGACGGTTCTAACTTAGAATTTGTGGACAACTACAAATACCTAGGTGTCTGGTTAGACTGTAAACTCTCCTTCCAGACTCACATCAATCATCTCCAATCCAAAGTGAAATCTAGAATTGGCTTCCTATTTCGCAACAAAGCATCCTTCACTCATGCTGCCAAACATACCCTCGTAAAACTAACCATCCTACCAATCCTCGACTTCGGCGATGTCATTTACAAAATAGCCTCCAATACCCTACTCAACAAGCTGGATGCAGTCTATCACAGTGCCATCCGTTTTGTCACCAAAGCCCCATATACAACCCACCACTGCGACCTGTATGCTCTCGTTGGCTGGCCTTCACTTCATAATCGTCGCCAAACACATTGGCTCCAGGTCATCTACAAGACCCTGCTAGGTAAAGTCCCCCCTTATCTCCGCTCACTGGTCACCATAGCAGCACCCACCTGTAGCACGCGCTCCAGCAGGTATATCTCTCTGGTCACCCCTAAAGCCAACTCCTCCTTTGGTCGTCTCTCCTTCCAGTTCTCTGCTGCCAATGACTGGAACGAACTACAAAAATCTCTGAAACTGGAAACACTTATCTCCCTCACTAGCTTTAAGCACCAGCTGTCAGAGCAGCTCACAGATCACTGCACCTGTACATAGCCCATCTATAATTTAGCCCAAACTACTACCTCTTCCCCTACTGTATTTATTTTATTTATTTTGCTCCTTTGCACCATATTATTTAGATTTGAACTTTGAACTTTCTTCAAACTACAAATCTACCATTCCAGTGTTTTTCTTGCTATACTTTATTTACTTTGCCACCATGGCATTTTTTTGCCTTTACCTCCCTTATCTCACATCATTTGCTCACATTGTATATAGTCTTATTTTTTTCTACTGTATTATTGACTGTATGTTGTTTACTCCATGTGTAACTCTGTGTTGTTGTATGTTATCGAACTGCTTTGCTTTATCTTGGCCAGGTCGCAATTGTAAATGAGAACTTGTTCTCAACTTGCCTACCTGGTTAAATAAAGGTGAAATAAAAAAAATAAAAAAGTCCAATATCGACATAATCTGACAGGCCGCTCAGCAAGGAAGAAGCCAATGCTCCAAAACGCCATAAAAAAGCCCGACTACGGTTTGCAACTGCACATGGGGACAAAGATCGTACTTTTTGGAGAAATGTCCTCTGGTCTGATGAAACAAAAATAGAACTGTTTGGCCATAATGACCATTGTTATGTTTGGAGGAAAAAGGAGGAGGCTTGCAAGCCGAAGAACACCATCCCAGCCGTGAAGCACGGGGGTGGCAGCATCATGTTGTGGGGGTGCTTTGCTGCAGGAGGGACTACTGCACTTCACAAAATAGATGGCATCATGAGGGAGGAAAATTATGTGGATATAATGAAGCAACATCTCAAGATATCAGTCAGGAAGTTAAAGTTTGGTCGCAAATGGGTCTTCCAAATGGACAATGACCCCAAACATACTTCCAAAGTTGTGGCAAAATGGCTTAAGGACAACAAAGTCAAGGTATTGGAGTGGCCATCACAAAGCCCTGACCTCAATCCCATAGATAATTTGTGGGCAGAACTGAAAAAGGAGGCCTACAAACCTGACTCAGTTACACCAGCTCTGTCAGGAGGAATGGGCCAAAATTCACCCAACTTACGGTGGGAAGCTTGTGGAAGGCTACCTGGAACGTTTGACCCAAGTTAAACAATTTAAAGGCAATGCTATCAAATACTAATTGAGTGTATGTAAACTTCTGACCAACTGGGAATGTGATGAAAGAAATAAAAACGGAAATAAATCATTCTCTCTACTATTATTCTGACATTTCACATTCTTAAAATAAAGTGGTGATCCTAACTGACCTAAAACAGGGAATTTTTACTTGGATTAAATGTCAGGAATTGTGAAAAACTGAGTTTAAATGTATTTGGCTAAGGTGTACGTAAACTTCCGACTTCAACTGTATGTTTTGTATTGTATGTATCATAAATGCTGTAGCACTTAAATCATTTTTTTTTTTTTTTTTTTTTACTAAAACAATGTTCACTTTTGCTGGAACCACCCTCTCCCGCAAGACACATTTTCACGGCTTCAATTCAAGAAAAAGAATAGTAGCAGAACAGATCATCCATAACTCACATGACTTCATTTGCCGACTATAAGTATTAGAAACATAGTAGCCTATCATGTCACAGTTCATGTGAAATAACACAGTAAGTAATATGCTACAGTACATGACAAGGCACTATGAACAACGTGGCCAATGTGTGTTTATTTTTGTCAGGCTTTTGTTTCGGTACAACATGGCGGACACCGACGACAAGGGCATGAATATAAATATAATCATAGATGTTGCAATAATCATCATCATCATAATGTAATAATAATAATAATACATCAATCATTCATTGTTATCAATAATACTGTAGGTTTTCTATACTTACCATTTGATGATGGTGACTGTATGGAATATTGGTTTCTTGAAAAAAGGCACTTAATGCAGTCTATTGAAAAATAAAATATATGTGTCAATAAGCAACAGTCCAGTGTGCATTACACGTATGATAGCCTATTGCAGACAGATACAACCTAAATTGATATTATACTATCTGCTGTGAAAATGTTACATTGTGCCATTAGGCTGCTGAATGCCATAGTTAGCTACATTTTCATTGCATAATAGCATTAGCCTACTGGGATGTTGTAAAGATAACCAGATTATTTTACAAATGATTGGCATATTAATTAAATGTATTTAATTAATGACTCTGAGAAGCAGACACAGACTGATCTCTGTAACTGATCTATCTTCCATGCACCAAACTCAGACCATTGTCAAGAAGAAAAGGTTCCCATACCTCGAACTGCCAATGTGCCGCTTGTAGAAGCTGTTTCGCTTGGTCTGCCGCGCATCCAGCAGTCAGGACGAACTGATTTATCATAACTTGGTGCTTTAGATCATCCATATTTGCAGAGGCGGGCTATTCTAAAACCTTTCCCCTTGGTTTGGTGCTCAGTCCTTGAGGTTATTCTCCCTTGCATTAGCCTTTCCTCTCATCGACCATGGAGACAGCACAGTCCGCAGTGAAAACCCAAATATTTACTGTATGAACTATGTTCAATGTCCTGAGCGCCCCTTTGATCGGCAGCACGAGAGCGCAAATCAGAGCGATGGGGAGGGGCGATCAGTCGGTCGGTGACAGAAAGAACTACAAGTCCCTAACACCATGTAGTTTGACGTATCACACATCAGAAGGATTTTGGCTAGAAACTTGTGTTTATTTTCTTTAGCGGACACCCAGTTATCCTTGGTTCTATCGTTATTCTTGACAGGTACACAGTTGGATATATTAGTGGCTGTGTAATACCGAAGAAAGTCTAAAACTTGTTACAAAACTGTCCCTTGGACGATAAATACACTAGCGTAGTAGTTAGCCAAGTCTGTAGCTAATTAGCTAGCTAGCAACAACAGGGAAAGATGGGGTCGATTCTTAGCCGGAGAATCGCTGGCGTTGAGGATATTGATATCCAGGCGAATTCTGCGTACAGATTTCCACCGAAATCGGGTAAATATAGCTTTTAATTTGGATTGAAACGCTAAAACTCGAACTATAGCTAACACTGCTAACGTCAGTTAAAGTGACATCATCAGCTCCTAACATTACAGGCCTAACGTTACATGTGAACGCTATAAATGGTTAATTGTATGATATTCAGTCGTGGTGAGATGTTTATTTGATGAGGCAGAGATGAGTTGTGCATCGGTGCCCTGATCTTGTCCTGATTAAAGATAGGCCTTCCATCCTGATTTTATCCTGGTTCTAATCTAGTCACATACTTCTATTTTCTTTTAAGGGAATTACTTTGCCAGCCATTTTTTCATGGGAGGGGAGAAATTTGACACTCCCCATCCAGAGGGTTACCTATTTGGAGAAAACCTGGATCTGAACTTCCTTGGAAATAGGCCTGTACAAGTAAGGACAAACAAGTTCGCTATACAATGGCAGAGATTCTTAGCTATGTTAAGTTTTGCACCGTGCAAGCTGCTGAAAGAGATGTAACATGTACAGCCTATTAGGCATATTAGTTGAAGTGGAAGTTCAGGAGTAGTCCTTGATTCACATCCCCCATGCTATAAATTAGGCTAAAGCATTTGACGTTTATCTGCGTTGGGCTGTTCTTTTCTTAGACTAGTTGTCGTGTCTCACCTTTGCTTAGTTTCCGTACGTGACCCCGGCACCCCATGAGCCTGTGAAGACCCTGAGAAGTCTGGTCAATATCAGAAAGGACTCCCTGCGCTTGGTCAGGTGAGGAAAAACACCATCATATTCTAGTAGACTTCTGACTAACCTTTCCTCATTTCTTTTTCTACATGGTTTTCATTGTCAAGTGATTCAGGTGAAGAATCCTGGCTGATTGAGCTTAGTTTAACATCTATTCACTGTACTTGTTTAGGCCTACGTTTCATTTGATATTGACATGCTTTCATACGTGTGGCGCATGAGGGATTTTTGTTGTTGTTTAACTTAATCATAGCTTCAGTATCAAAGTTATGTAATTTTGAAATTAGCCACTTGAAAAAGCTAGCCTAACATTTTTTTTGTTTGTCTGCTTGACTACTAGGTACAAAGATGACACGGATGCTCCAGTAGAGGAAGGAGGGAAGCCAAAGGTTCTGTATGGTGTGGAGTTCACATTTGACGCTGATGCTCGTGTGGCTATCACCCTGTATTGCCAAGCTTTTGAGGAATTTACCAATGGGATGGCAATGTATGTAAGAGTCTGATTCAGAAACCTTTTCATTTACATAATAGACTATGTTTAGCATCAATATGCTATTTAAGTCATTCATTAATTAGAAATACATATTTTATTGCGCTGTCTCTTGATCCCAAATATCTAACTAAATACAATCCAGCATTTTACATTTCTCATTTGAAATTAAATCCATGCCTTTTTCTGTTTCTGAAGATGTGAAATTGATTTATTCACTTTAAAGACATGATATAAGAACAGCTTATAATAGTGGACAATATACAGCATAGAACGCCAGTCTCCAAAAAGCAGACTGGGAGAGATACAATGGGTTCTTAGCAACCGCCTGTCTCCATGGATACGCATGTCATCTAAAGAGGGAATTAATATAATAGTTTATGCTGAGGTCGTTATGTGAGTGGATGGATGTGTTTTTCTGCCTTTCTTTTTGCATGTTTATTGAGTTTTTCCATTGACAAATTTAAGAGGGAAAATTCAGAAATTGATTTTAGTTAGGCCTAATGCTGTTTTTCATTATTTGTGGTCGAAGAAAGAGCTTTCAACGAGATCTGAAAAAGAACATCTTATATTTCCGGTATACTAAATTAACTTTGATAGTTTTTTGTATTGATAAGATATTGACATCACTGTTTCTGTCCTGTGTAGGTACAACCCAAAGGGCCCAGCCCTGGTTTCTGAGACTGTACACTATAAGAGGGGTGTGAGCCAACATTTCTCCCTGCCTTCTTTCAAAATCGATTTCACCGACTGGAAGGAGGAGGATGTGAGTATATCTGGGCAGCAGCACTCAATCCTGAGGGGTGATGTCACCAGCTGACAGTTGATAAACTAATCTGTTGTCACCATTTATTTTATCTTTACAGCTGAACTTTGACCTGGACCGGGGTGTTTTCCCCGTGGTGATCCAAGCTGTTGTGGATGAAGGGGATGGTAGGTGGTCCAAATGGTTGACGCTGATGTTAGTTCTTCGCTCCATATATCACCTCAAGGCTGACTTAATAACAAACTTAGTTGGCAACTGTCTCTCCGCTGTACCACAATAGCAGGTGCTAGATTAGACATTCTGTATGCACAGAGTACAGTAATCCCTGATGAATTAGTGTTTGTCCTTTTCCAGATTGCTTGGGACATGCACATGTGCTGCTGGCAGCCTTTGAGAGAGTAAGTAACTCATTGTGTCGATTGAGTGGAAGAGGACAGTGTTTGAATTTGACTCAAATTTGCATCCTGCATCTGATGTCATGAAGTTCTGTTTTCACACATTATGAAATATGTGAAGTAAACACCGTTTCTTCCTTTCAAGCATGTGGATGGCAGTTTCTCCGTCAAGCCTCTGAAGCAGAAGCAAATTGTAAGTTAATCGAAGTTAATCCATGTCTTCTCTATTATATTAGTAGATTATTCAAAATACAAAATACCTGAATAACAAAAACATGTTAATTTACAACACATACATTTGTTAGCGTGTGTGCTTACTTCCTCCTCTTTATCCCTAATGGGACATAAGGCTACAATGTGTTCCTCCCGTCATTCTCTGTCCATGGCCACGTGTTGTTACCATGTGTGCTCTCTGTTATAGGTGGATCGTGTGAGCTACCTGCTGCAGGAGATCTATGGAATTGAAAACAAAAACAACCAAGAGACCAAGGTTATTATTCTAGAACTCACCAAGAACACCTTTTGTAGATGCATACAGTAGATTTATTTAACATGAATTTACAAAGGCTGTTGGAAAGCAACACATTTTACATTATAGAGGTGTAACCACACCTGAATCTTTCAGAAATGTGGCTCATTTTGCTGTAGGTTTTCAGACCGTAGGTTTGCGTAGTCTATTTTTTTCTACATGTTCATCACTCTAACAAATGTTTTTTGGTTCTCTGCAGCCGTCGGAGGATGAGAACAGTGACAACAGCAATGAGTGTGTTGTTTGTCTGTCAGACCTCCGAGACACCATCATCCTGCCCTGCAGACACCTGTGTCTCTGCAACTCCTGTGCTGACACCCTGCGTTACCAGGCCAACAACTGTCCTATCTGCAGACTGCGTAAGGAGCGACGCTAGTTTGTTTCCAATAGGCTTCCAACTGGGATTTCATGCCTTAGCTAATAGGAAATAGACCTGCCAGGCTGCCATGTTTCAGAGCTCAGCGAGAGAGACTAATGGACGTGGAGATGAATGCCCTGTGGGGACTGAGCTGATTTAAGGAAAATGCTGTGAAGTTGACATTTTAGTGAAGATGCAGTCACATTTGACAGTGTGTAGTGTAATCAGTGTTTGGTCTCTCTTTCTCCCCAGCCTTCCGAGCCTTGCTGCAGATCAGAGCTGTGAGGAAGAAGCCTGGGCCGCTGTCCCCTGTGTCTTTCAGCCCTGTACTGGCTCAGACCATGGACCATGATGAGCACTCGGTACGGCGCACACGACCCAGGCATATGTTGTTAATACACACATTTGCGTCAAGGATTGTTCTTTTTCTACTTGTATTTAACGAAACTCAACTCCATCACGATGCAATTACAAAGCCTTTAATAAATGACTGTGAATGACTAGTGAAGATATGAGCAGTCTTTCTGTGTGTGTGTCTCTCCAGAGCTCAGACTCGGTTCCCCCAGGCTTTGAGCCCATCTCTCTGCTGGAGGCCCTGAACGGCCTGCACTCTGTGTCCCCCTCCATCCCCCCAGCCCCCCTCTACGATGATATTAACTTCTCTGGGAGCCTGGTAGGGGAGGGCCTGCCGCTGGGCTCCCCAGAACACTCCGGGGACGGGGGCCTGCAGAAGGGCAAAGTCAGCAAGTCACCTGACAGGTAATCCTGGGACACAAGAGTAGTAACAAGCCCAGTTCACTTTCTCCTCCATCTGAGATGGACCATCTCCCTGAAGTGTGCACTCGTACACTACCCTCCCCCTCATGGATTTAAAAGGAATGGACAGGTGTAAGGGAAGATGGTGGAACCTCCCTCCAGTGAATATTTAAACCAATCCAATGCTTTGAAATCTTTTGATGTAGGGTGAACCAGGGCACACTTTAGGAAGAAGGGGGAGAAACTGAAGTGGGGTAATGTCTCCAAGTGCTGCTCTCTACAGTCCAGCTGCCTGCTACTGTAATTTTTCACACCATTACCATTTGATTTGAACAGTCTCTAACTTGGAGCATATGCAATTTAGAATGATTTAGTTTTAGTATGGAGTTACTAGCCCTGACAGATTAACTGCCCTGGATGGATTTGCTTGTTGACATTGGGTTTGACTCTGGATTGATTGCTCATCAGTTTGTGTAACAGCTGGCCCAGGATCAGAATAAAGAGTCTCCTTATGTTGTGGTGGGCTGCTGCTAGAGGTCTTCTCCTGTATCCAGCACCATGCTACAAACTGATTAGACGGCATGTCCTTGGCAATCCATCCAGTTGACATTGCTGAGCCTTGCCAACCTGCAGAAAATAAAATGACTAGGACAACAGTACAGAGTGCAGTCTGTTTATTATAAAGCTTCACGTCGGTTGTAAAAGTGTTTTTTTGTTTGTTATCAATGTCACCTCATTGTAAGTGTTTCACCCCCGCAGCACCCTGAGGTCGCCCTCATCACCCATCCAGGAGGAGGATGAGGAGAAGCTGTCTGAGATGTCGGACGCCCAGCCTCACACCCTGCTCTCCAGCAGCCCTGCTCCCACCGAGGCCACTGCAGCCGAGGATGTACCAGAGTCCATCTCCCCAGATGATGGTGAGTTCTGTCATGCTCTGAATGCACGTAGTTAGCGGTCCAGTCTACATCAAGTTCGGGTAGGTGACCCCTCCAAATAATGACTTGAATTACCTACCAGGGTACATTGCAAACCAGTGTAAGGACATTTAGGTCTTGTTGCATGCTGTGACCTTGTCTCTCCCTCCTGTCGTTGGTGGTACAGAGGACAGGCTGCACTCAGGAGGAGAGAGAGAGATCCTTCAGGACTACAGCAGTGAACACAGCAGCCTGACTAAAACAGAGAGTGACCCGCCAGGGGACCTGTCTCTGCCAGGTAAGCTAATAATAGCACAAGGCCCAGGCCCGTGCGTATCTGTGCGCATGTGCACGATTGTGTATGTTTGTATTGATATTAAAGATATTCTCTGGTTCTTTTGTATACTTTTTAGCCAGTAGTTCTGAAAATAGCGCCCACGAACCAAAAGTGGCCCCAGAAAATTGCGTATGTACAGATATGTGCACCATGTCTCTCTCTCTCGGTCTACTGTGTGCGTGTTGCTAGCTGTCACTCCCTTGGCAGGCTGAAGATCATTGGCTGAAACTTTAATTGCTAGCGGGCTGGCCCACGTGGGGGGAAATGTGGTTGAAATGGCGCTGCACAGCTTCCAGAAAACAGTCAAACTAGAGATTTCTTGGCTAGTTCTGCTCATAGATTATGCATGAACTACACACTAACATACAAAAAACAGGAGGTTTAAAAAAGACTTACTAGTTGCCAAAGCACCAGAGCATGTCTTTAATGCTCAAACCAATTGTAAACATACATTTTTGATTGCATGTATAACACCTTTTGGCTTTTTTTCTCTTTATTCTCCCAGGCTTTCAGTCCCCCAGCTTTGCATCTAACCTGTGTGCTGTTTGTTCTTCTGTTTCCTTACTCCCTGCCCTGTCCCTTTACCTGGCCTTGCTATGGCCAGCTCTAGGTCCTGATGCCTGCTCTATTGGTGTGGAGGAATAAATGTGGTATGTAGGACTTCTCTGTCCTGTCTTTACCTGTCTTTACCTATCTGCTTTTCTGTCTCGTTGCTTCAGAGAAACCGATTCTTCGCTATCTGTCAGATTCAGGACAGATGGTTAAAAATCTGCTGCAGGTTGTAACTCTGTTTATCATGCAAATTGACAGCAAGATTGTATTGATAAGTATCCAATTGTTTAGATTTGATTTCACTGGAGTAAGAGATCCTCTTGTTTAATTGGATCATGCTCCTTGTGTCCACAGGGTCATCAGAGAGCCTGAAGAGTCAGAGTACCAACTGCTCCAGCCAGCCCCTCCTGTGTCCCCCCAGCAGCCTTCACATGGAGGATGAGCAACTTGACCCCTAACCTCTGGGCCTAACGGTTCTCCCTCTCTGGCTGAGTCCCCATTCACTTTCTCGCATGGATTTAACAATGGTGGAAACTCCCTCCAGTCAATAATTACACCAATCCAATGCTTTTAAATTCATGACGGGGAGTGTGAAAGTGCACATTTAGCCTAAAGGATGAATAATTGGGACTTAGCCATGGTCTCCTCCCAAGCCCATCCCTCCCCCATGATCCAGTCCCCTTAGGCCTCGAAGGTAAATATTAATGCTACAGCATACAATGATCACCGATTCATGCCATAGCTGGCATTGATTCAAAATGTGTTTGTGGTGGTCATTGCAAGGATTTACTAAAACCATACTATACCTTAACAAAAAACAACAAGTCCTTAATTAGATTTCTTTCCATACATACATTTAGGAGTGTGTAATTGTTTATCCATTCTGGATGGGGTTGAGGTGCAGTGGCGGACGTTGCATGATTCCAGTGGTTGAGTATGACTACCATCATATGGTGGTACTAGAAGCACACTCACTTTCAGTTTACTCTATTCAAATTACTGCTTGACACTAATTGTTTTTAGAGAGCATTAATACCATTCATGTTGTATTCATCTAAACTAATAACTTTTTTAACTGTTATTTCTTGGTGCTTGTATGATATGAAACGTTTTTGAAAGCAAACTTTGAAACATTTCAGTAGACATTTGACATGATTAAACATGACATAATTTAATGGTGTCATTTTTAAAGGTTTTGAGGATTCATTAATTTTTTTCTTTGAAATGGTGAATTCCCCTGTCATAGCAAGTCAAATTGAGGCATTTCATTTCAAGTTGTCTTCAACGGTAAATATCTGCATTTGTTTGTTTTTATACTGAATTATGTGCTATCTTATATATTGTACCTGTACTAGAAAATTATGTAGATGAATTAGCAAAATTGTATATTTGTGTATTATAGAAGAAAATCTGGGGATTCAAATAAGGAGGTTAGTAGTTACAGCTACATGCACAGTATCTCACATTTAGCTGATCGATTTTTAGTGACAGAGTCCAGCTTTCCACCCTAACAGCTGAACACAGATAGATAGCCTGCAACAAGCCAATACGCTATGCTGACTGTATAGCACAAACTGTGTTATTTGTAGATGTGGCATATTTGTGTAGTTATATTGTGGCTTGTCATCCTGGCATAGTCATTGCCTTGCTCAAGTTCCATGACTTGCAGTATCTGACTTCCCTGTAGATGTAGCACCATACATATAGATAGATCTATGTGCCTTCAACTAAACAGATATGGCTGCTGCTTGTTGCATTTTTGGTGTTCTTGTGATGTTTCACAATGTTTCACAACTGTTTCAGGATATACAGCTGTATAAGCCTGTAGTCTAGGAGGTTTTTATTCCCATTGGCTGATATACAGAGCTGTAAAAGTATGACATTTCTTTGCATTCTCAATAGTTCGTAAAATATTTTTAAAGAAACCTAATTGTTATTAAAACCAACTGTTCAGCAATTACAAGTATGTTAAGTCCATATATTGATACATGTAATCTACAAATTAACTACATTATGAGTAGACGTGGTTGTTATATGGTCTGTATTGTGTGTGTGTGTGTTCTCATTTTTTTACCTGGAGGAATAAACTAAATGCTTCTTAACCATTTTACTTATGCAATATCTTGAAACATTAGGTTAAAGATGCAATGTCATCTTTCGCTTGTGAGTTTTGTTGTAGAGGAGTGTAAAAACTATCCAATCTGCTTTGGATTAATACTGTTCATGTCTTTGACTAACGATGTGTCGTGTTAACTTTGATGATACACTTGTGCCTTGTTCCTGTTTCTCACTATTATTGACCTGGTATCCAGGATAACACCACATTTAGTGGTTAATAACTCTATCAATATCTGTCTGTCCCTGTGTACAGATGTAGGATCTTCATTTGATCAATCTTCTGTTACTGAGAATTTTCCTGCACGGCAGGAAAGGCAACCTTGTAGTGTATTCAAGGTTTAAAAAGGATTCTAAAGTTTGTAATTTCTAGTTTAAAATATCAGACTAGATTTGCGCTAACGAAAAATGTATCAAGCCCTACAAAAAAATGTCCCATTCATTATAATCCACATAATTCAAATTTCCTGTTCCTGCAGGATTATTTTCCTGCTGTAGCGAACTGGCTCAAATTAAGATCCTACATGTGTAGCCTATAGCCACATGTGAATAACAATTAAATAAATGTAATGTTGAACACTTCTGTTTTTAACTGCATGTCTCATGCTTGCCTTCCATTGACCTGTGATGACCATTTAGGGTGAATTCGGAAAAAGTGGGACACTGCATTTCCATCTTCTGTAACCTATTTCGACATCTAACCAACATATTAGCCCAACACATGATACATTTCTGAAATCCTACAGACGTTTCGTAATCACACAAAAAAACTACTGTTTTCATATTCACAGGAGGCATGACCATATTTTCAGTTAGCATTTGGTCGACTTTGACACCATTATTATAGTCCTAATTGTACTTAAATGACGATTCAATTTTGTGTGATTAGGAAACATTTGAGGATTTCAGAATTGTATCATGTTGGGCCGATATGTTGTATAGATGTCTGAAGAGGTTACAGAAGACGAAAACGCTAAATGTTTCCTGCTTTCTGAATTCACGAAATAACAGTACTAATAACAGTAATAATTAACAGGATATAGTACTACAAGAACCAGAGCCTAAACTAAATACAGGTGGTCTCTAATGTAAACTGGTTCTCTCCTCCATTAGAAAAGCCCACTCCATTCTGTCCTACTTTAGCTAGCTATGGTTGGTAAAACGGGACACCCAACAAACATGACAATTTCAAAATTGAAAGATAATTTTGGCAACTTTATGTATTTTGATGCACCAGTACATAGTATTCACATTTACGTCAACATTTGGCACAGTGAATTATGTAAGACCGTTTCATAACCTTAACAACAAAACAGAAAAGCTACGTCACCGTGTGCTTCCCGGGGTGAGCATCCTGTTTGAAGCTTTCTCTGCCCCTCTATGATGTCACCAATTAAGTGATGTGATTTTGATCAGGCTTTTAGTAACAATAGTTTAGATGTTCTCTTGTCAGACCAAGAAATAAAGGCATCAGGATTAATCTGTCCCACTTTATATCATGTCCCACTCTTTCCCGAATTCACCCTATGCATAGTCCTACATGTTGAAATGAAATGTGTATATATTATATGTACAGTACCAGTCAAAAGTTTGGGGACACCTACTCATTCAAGGGTTTTTATTTATTTTACTATTTTCTACATAGTATAATGATAGTGAGACATCAAAACTATGAAATAACACCTATGGAATAATGTAGTAACCAAAAAAGTGTTAAACAATTCTAAATAGATTTTAGATTATAGATTCTTCAAAGTAGCCACCCTTTGCCTTGATGACAGCTTTGCACACTTTTGGCATTCTCTCAACCAGCTTCACCAGGAATGCTTTTCCAACAGTCTTGAAGGAGTTCCCACATATGCTGAGCACTTGTTGGCTGCTTTTCCTTCATTCTGCGGTCCAACTCATACCAAACCATCTCAATTGGGTTGAGGTCGTGTGATTGTGGAGGCCAGGTCATCTAATGCAGCACTCCATCTCTCTCCTTCTTGGTCAAATAGCCCTTACACAGCCTGGAGGTGTGTTGAGCCGTTGTTTTGTTGAAAAACAGATGTTAGACCCACTAAGTGAAACCAGATGTGGTGTATCACTGCAGAATGCTGTGGTAGCGATGCTGGTTAAGTGTGCCTTGAATTCTAAATAAAGCACAGACAGTGTCACCAGCAAAGCACCATCACACCTCCTCCTCCATGCTTCATGGTGGGAACAACACATGCGGAGATCATGTGTTCACCTACTCCGCGATCTGACAAAGACATGACGGTTGGAACCAAAAATCTCAAATTTGCACTCATGAGACCAAAGGACAGATTTCCACCGGTCTAATGTCCATGGCTTGTGTTTCTTGGTCCAAGCAAGTCTCTTCTTATTATTGGTGTGCTTTAGTTGTGGCTTCTTTGCACTTTGCAGCAATTAAATCATGAAGGCCTGATTCATGCAGTCTCCTCTGAACAGTTGATGTTGAGATGTGTCTGTTACTTGAACTCTGTGAAGCAGCAGGTAGCCTAGTGGTTAGTGTTGGGCCAGTAACTGAAAGATTGCTGGATTGAATCCCTGAGCTGACAAGGTAAAAATCTGTTGTTCTGCCCATTGAACAAGGCAGTTAACCCACTGTTCCCCTGTAGGCTGTCATTGTAAGTACGAATTTGTTATTTACTGACTTGCCTAGTAAATTTAAAAAGCATTTATTTGGGCTGCAATTTCTAAGGCTGGTAACTCTAATGAACTTTACCTCTGCAGCAGTGGTAATTCTGGGTCTTCCATTCCTATGGCGGTCCTCATGAGAGCCAGTTTCATCATAGCGCTTCATGGTTTTTGTGACTGCACTTGAAGAAACTTTCAAAGTTCTTGAAATTTTCTGCATGAACTGGCTTTCATGTCTTAGAGTAATGATGGACTGTCACTTCTCTTTGCTTATTTTAGCTGTTCTTGCCTTAATATGGACTTGGTCTTTTACCAAATAGGGCCATATTCTACACTGCTCAAAAAAATTGAGGGAACACTAAAATAACACATCCTAGATCTGAATGAATGAAATAATCTTATTAAATACTTTTTTCTTTACATAGTTGAATGTGCTGACAACAAAATCACACAAAAAGAATCAATGGAAATGCAATTTATCAACCCATGGAGCTCTGGATTTGGAGTCACTCAAAATTAAAGTGGAAAACCACACTACAGGCTGATCCAACTTTGATGTAATGTCCTTAAAACAAGTCAAAATGAGCCTCAGTAGTGTGTGTGGCCTCCACGTGCCTGTATGACCTCCCTACAACGCCTGGGCATGCTCCTGATGAGGTGGCGGATGGTCTCCTGAGGGATCTCCTCCCAAACCTGGACTAAAGCATCCGCCAACTCCTGGACAGTCTGTGGTGCAATGTGGCGTTGGTGGATGGAGCGAGACATGATGTCCCAGATGTGCTCAATTGGATTCAGGTATGGGGAACGGGCGGGCCAGTCCATAGCATCAATGCCTTCCTCTTGCAGGAACTGCTGACACACTCCAGCCACATGAGGTCTAGCATTGTCTTGCATTAGGAGGAACCCAGGGCCAACCGCACCAGCATATGGTCTCACAAGGGGTCTGAGGATCTCATCTCGGTACCTAATGGCATTCAGGCTACCTCTGGCGAGCACATGGAGGTGCTGTGCGGCCCCCCAAAGAAATGCCACCCCACACCATGACTGACCCACCGCCAAACCGGTCATGCTGGAGGATGTTGCAGGCAGCAGAACGTTCTCCACGGCGTCTCCAGACTCTGTCACGTCTGTCATGTGCTCAGTGTGAACCTGCTTTCATCTGTGAAGAGCACAGGGCGCCAGTGGCGTATTTGCCAATCTTGGTGTTCTCTGGCAAATGCCAAACATCCTGCACGGTGTTGGGCTGTAAGCCCAACCCCCACCTGTGGACGTCGGGCCCTCATACCACCCTCATGGAGTCTGTTTCTGACCGTTTGAGCAGACACATGCACATTTGTGGCCTGCTGGAGGTCATTTTGCAGGGCTCTGGCAGTGCTCCTCCTGCTCCTCCTTGCACAAAGGCGGAGGTAGCGGTCCTGCTGCTGGGTTGTTGCCCTCCTACGGCCTCCTCCACGTCTCCTGATGTACTGGCCTGTCTCCTGGTAGTGCCTCCATGCTCTGGACACTACGCTGACAGACACAGCAAACCTTCTTGCCACAGCTCGCATTGATGTGCCATCCTGGATGAGCTGCACTACCTGAGCCACTTGTGTGGGTTGTAGACTCCGTCTCATGCTACCACTAGAGTGAAAGCACTGCCAGCATTCAAAAGTGACCAAAACATCAGCCAGGAAGCATAGGAACTGAGAAGTGGTCTGTGGTCACCACCTGCAGAACCACTCCTTTATTGGGGGTGTCTTGCTAATTGCCTATAATTTCCACCTGTTGTCTATTCCATTTGCACAACAGCATGTGAAATTTATTGTCAATCAGTGTTGCTTCTTAAGTGGACAGTTTGATTTCACAGAAGTGTGATTGACTTGGAGTTACATTGTGTTGTTTAAGTGTTCCCTTTATTTTTTTGAGCAGTGTATATACTAACCCTACCTTGTCACAACACAACTGATTGGCTCAAACGCATTAAAAAGGAAAGAAATTCCACAAATTAACTTTTAAGAAGGCACACTTGTTAATTGAAATGCATTCCAGGTGACTACCTCATGAAGCTGGTTGAGAGAATACCAAGTGTGTGCAAAGCTGTCATCAAGGCAAAAGGTGGCTACTTTGAAGAATCTCAAATATAAAATATATTTTGATTTGTTTAAAACTTTTTTGGTTGCTACATGATTCCATATGTGTTATTTCATAGTTTTGATGTCTTCACTATTATTCTACAATGTAGAAACTAGTACAAATAAAGAAAAACCCTTGAATGAGTAGGTGTGTCCAAACTTTTGACTGGTACTGTATATACAAAAGTATCTAAACAACCCTTCAAATTAGCGGATTTGGCTATTTCAGCCATACTCATTGCTGACAGGTGTATAAAACCGAGCACACAGCCATACAAAACATTGGCAGTAGAATGGCCATCCTGATGAGCTCAGTGACTTTCAACGTGGCACCGTCATAAGATTCCATCTTTCCAACAAGTCAAATTTCTGCCCTGCTAGAGCTGCCCCGGTCAACTGTAGGTGCTGTTACATTTTACATTTAACAGATGCTCTTATCCAGAGCGACTTACAGTAGTGAATGCATACATTTCATACATTTTTTTCTCCATACTGGTCCCCAGTGGGAATTGAACCCACAACCCTGGCGTTGCAAACAGCATGCTCTACCAACTGAGCCACACAGGACCACTGTTATTGTGAAGTGGAAACGTCTACGAGCAACAATGGCTCAGCCGCAAAGTGGTAGGCCACACAAGCTCACAGAATGGGAATGCCAAGTGCTGAAGCGTGTAGCTCGTAAAAATCATCTGTCCAAGGTTGCAACATTCACTACCGAGTTCCAAACGGTCTCTGGAAGCAACATCAGCACAAGAACTGTTCGTCCCGAGCAGCCGCACACAAGCCTAAGATCATCATGCGCAATGCCAAGCATCGGCTGGAGTGGTGTAAAGCTCTTCACAATTGGACTCTGGAGCAGTGGAAACACGTTCTCTGGAGTGATGAATCACGCTTCATCATCTGGTAGTCTGATGCATGAATCTGGGTTTGGCGGATGCCAGGAGAATGCTACCTGCCCCAATGCACAGTGCCAACTGTAAAGTTTGGTGGAGGATGAATAATGGTCTGGGGCTGTTTTTCATGGTTTGGGCTAGGCCACTTAGTTCCAGTGAAGGTAAATATTAATCCCTACAGCATACAATGATATTCTAGACAATTCTGTGCTTCCAACTTCCAACAGTTTGGGGAAGGCCCTTTTCTGTTTCAGAATGGCAATGCCCCTGTCCACAAAGCGAGGTTGATACAGAAATAGTTTGTTGAGATTGGTGTGGAAGAACTTGACAGGCCTGCACAGAGCCCTGACCTAAAACCCATCGAACATCTTTGGGATGAATTGGAACACCTACTGCAAGCCAGGCCTAATCTCCAAATATCAGTGCCTGACCTCACTAATGCTCTTGTGGCTGAATGGAATCAAGTCCCAGCAGCAATGTTCCAACATCTAGTGGAAAGCCTTCCCAGAAGAGTGGAGGCTGTTATATCAGCAAAGGGTGACCAACTC
The DNA here is from genome assembly GCF_901001165.1 of Salmo trutta. Classification (NCBI taxonomy): domain Eukaryota; kingdom Metazoa; phylum Chordata; class Actinopteri; order Salmoniformes; family Salmonidae; genus Salmo; species Salmo trutta. Next base: position 51,250,729 of record NC_042957.1, read on the forward strand.
CATAGTAATGCCCATGATTTTGGAATGAGATGTTTGACGAGCAGGTGTTCACATACTTTTGGTCATGTAGTGTCTGTGTTACGGAGTCTAGTTGATAGGTAATCGACTAGCCGGACTGTTCCCCGGACTCCGCGTGTAGGGATTTGTACAATGCATGAACAAGGCTATTGAACTAGACATTGGTGTCTGTCTTTATTACTTTATCCAATATATCATACTGAAACATGGTGTCAGAAGTGGCTCGAAAACCACACGCTTGTTATTTTTGTAGCTAAGTACAGTAAACCAGTCAACATCCTCTCCTCTCAGGCTCTACATGCGAACGCCTGGGACTGATGCAGTTCACTGTACCAAATGACCTGCACGTTGTGGATCATGTCCAGCATGGACCCCTGTCCAAAGAACAACTACTCAGCAGATATGACGATGTATTCAACATGCCCGTTGAATCAGTGCCTGGGGAGGTACACTTTGAAGTGGATGAGAGCATCACTCCAGTCCAGTGTACTCCTCGCAATGTGCCCATTGCAATGAAAGTGGCTGTGAAGGCCCAGCTGGACAAGTATGAGGCCGATGGCCACATGACATCTGTGACTGAACCAACTGACTGGATCAGCAATATGGTCATAGTGAAAAAAACAGAGAAGCTGAGGGTCTGCATCGACCCAAAGCATCTGAACCAAGCACTGAAACGATCCCACTACATCATGCCGACACTAGAGGATGTCCTCTACAAGCTTCCCAAGGCCAGGATTTTCACCTTGATGGATGCCCGAGATGCATTCCTTCAATGCAAGCTGGACGAAGAAAGCAGCTTCATGACTACCTTCTGGACCCCCTGGGGTCGGAAACGCTGGCTCAAGCTCCCGTTTGGTGTCTCAGTGGCACCTGAGGTATACCAACGCAAGCAGCATGAGTTACTGGCTGGGCTCAAGGGCATTGAACCCATCGCCGATGATGTCCTGATCGTAGGCTGTGGTGACACAGACGAAGAAGCAGAACGCCACGATGTGAAGCTCCTGGCACTGATGGAGCGCTGTCGATCTGTTAAGCTTCGTCTTGGCCTGAAGAAGCTACAGTTCAAGGTGAAAGACGTCCACTTCCATGGCCACATTCTCTCGGCAAAAGGCCTGAAGCCGGACCCAGACAAGGTCCGAGCGATCCTCGACATGCCAAACCCATCTGATGCAAAAGGAGTACAGCGTCTCATCGGTTTTACAAACTATCTTGCAAAGTTCATGCCACACCTATCAGCAGTCTGTGAGCCTCTGCGCCGGTTGCTGGACAAAGACACACCATGACACTGGCTACCCAAGCACGAGGCCGTGGTGCAGGAGATGAAATCTCTGGCTTCATCCATGCCAGTGTTGCGCTACTACGACGTCACGAAGCCTATCACAATCCAGAGTGACTCCAGCCAAAGGGGACTTGGATGCTGCCTTATGCAGGAAGGCCAACCCGTTGCGTTTGCCTCGAGAGCGCTCACCCCCACCGAACAGAACTATGCACAAATTGAGAAAGAGTGCCTCAGCATCGTCTTCTCCTGCCAGCGATTCCATCACTACTTATATGGTCGAGAGCTGGTCACCGCTGAAACTGACCACAAACCACTCATTGCCATATTCAGTAAACCTCTCCTCAACGCGCCCAAGAGGCTTCAAAGCATGCTCCTGACTCTGCAAAACTACAGCTTGAAGGTAATTTACAAGCCAGGACCAGAGATGTACATCAGCGACACACTGAGCAGGGCAACGGCACAATGTACAGGCAGAGGCACTGCCTATCAGCAGCAGGCCATCTGTTCGCTACAGCAGGAACAACAAGATGTTCAACAGATCAATCAGGCAGACTACTTAAACGTCACAGATCACCGCCTAGCCCAGATCAGGCAACACACTGACAAGGACGAACACCTACAATCACTGAAGTCCATGGCTCTCGCAGGTTGGCCATACCTGAAAGAGGAGACACCTTTCACAGTGAGAGAATACTGGACCTTTCGAGATGAGATCAGCGTGCAAAATGGCGTCTTGTTCAGAGGTCTGAAGGTCATTATTCCCAAATCCCTACGTCCAGAGATGCTTACCCGCATACACTCCAGTCACGTTGGAGGTGACGCATGTTACCGCCAGGCTCGTGAAACATTATACTGGCCAAACATGCAAGCAGAAATTAAAGACTTTGTCAGCAACTGTACCACGTGCAACGAGTACGCTCATGAACTGCCCACAAGGGCCTGGCAAATCGTCAGCATGGACTTATTCAGCCACAGACAAAAGGACTATCTTCTCATTGTTGATCACTACTCTGACTTTTGGGAAATTGAACTGCTCCCTGACTTGTCTGCAGAGACGGTCATAAAGCGCTGCCTCAGAATGGGAGTTTGACCACGTGACCTCCTCTCCAAGACACCCAAAAGCAAATGGCAAGGCAGAGTCAGCTGTCAAGATTGCAAAAAACCTGTTAAGCAGGGCTGTGCGCGACAGCAACGACCCATGGAAAGCGATCTTACAGTGAACACACCCACCGAAAACATGGACAGCAGCCCAGCACAACGCCTTCTGTCCAGACGTCTGAAGACTACCATCCCCGTAGCTAACAAGCTACTTGAGCCCTGCGTCATGGTTGGCGTCACGGACAAACTGCGTCGCAGAAAGCAGCTCGCTAAGTGCTTCTACGACCGGACTGCTCGAGACCTACCAGAGCTGGAGGTGGGTGAAACGATAAGGATGAAACCGCTGCCGGGAGACCACACAGGACTTTGGAGGCTGGGCACGTGCCTACAGAGAGTTGCACCACGCTCTTACCTGGTGGATGTTGGTGGCTCCCTCTATCGTCGCAATCGGGTGGATCTGCGCGTAGCAGAGCAGACAAACCAGAACACGCCATACACTCACCTAGATGAGCTGGATCACAGTCCAGGCCTAAGGGTAAGAGGCGCAGAATTGAGACATGAGCCAACTGAAGGTGAGGCTTCTACCCCACCAAGCTCTCCAGCTCGTGGCCCTAATCCTACCCCTGTCAGAGCCCATACTTACTCACGGGTGGGTCGGCTGTGCAAGCCACCGGACAGGCTTACTCTGTAAGCAAGAGACTGTGTTAACTTGTCCTCCTGTTTATAAAAATAAAAAATAAAAAAATTATAAAAAAAGAAAGGAAGATGACAACTGAAGTAAAAAGAAAATGTCATGATTTTTTTATTGTTATGACTTGATTGTTAAGAATTTAATGTTATGCTGTTATGTTTGCACTTTCTATTGAAAAGGATGACGTTACGGAGTCTAGTTGATAGGTAATCGACTAGCCGGACTGTTCCCCGGACTCCGCGTGTAGGGATTTGTACAATGCATGAACAAGGCTATTGAAGTAGACATTGGTGTCTGTCTTTATTACTTTATCCAATATATCATACTGAAACAGTCTGTATGACTAAAACCATATAGAGACTGTGTAGAAACGATAATGGACCTACAGTACCTTCATACACTTTCTTGACTGTGTCCAACTCGTTAATAATCATCGAAATTAAAGATAGACAGTCAGGGAGTATATACAATTCAAAACATGATGGAGAGAGGACTATTTTGGGCCAATTTTGATGGCGAGGAAATAAAACACATTTTAGTGCGTCCTCTGGACATCGTCGAAGACCGAATGCGCGAATGTGGTCCGCAGGGAAAAATGAGTTTGACACCCTGAGTTAGAAAGACAGAGTTTGTGAGCCTTTGTCCCAGACTCCCAGGACCAGAGAATGAGTGACTGTGATGGAGTTTTCTACAATGATCATATTCATTTGAACGGAATCATAGTTTCCCTATCAGCTGGGTATACCTGCTGATTAAAAAACGGGTACAGCAAATTCGAGAACCTAACATCGACAATAACCAGTAGATGTCGCTAATACATCATGTCAAAGCCAGAATTACCCAATTTCATCCCAGAGCCAGTATGTTCGCAATTTCTACAACACACATTGTCATTAACTGTAACATGTATGTCTTCAATTTCTATAAAACGAGGAATTAATCAAAAGTCAATTCAACTATCGACCATGTGTAGGTAAAGTCACATCACTGTTGTAAAACATTTAACTCCAAAGGTGGCTGTTTTACAATTAACTAAGGATGTATTCATTATCTACAATTATTCAGGATACATTTTAAATATGATGTATCATTAACTGTCCAATAGCCTACAGAAGACCCTTAGTAACAAAACTGCACTTCCGTTTTTAAATCAAAACTCATCCTTCTTACAATTCATGAATGCACAACGTATTCATGACAGTCAGAAGCCACTTTGTTTCTGATTAATTAGGTAAAAAAATATTACATAGAATATTCTGTGTAATTACATTCTGTTTGTTTTCGCTGATTTAACACATTCTTCCTGTATATGTACACACAGCGAGCCAGAGAAACAAAGGCGAAACCTGAAAACCACGGAGCCAATCAGCGACCTGCTATTTGTTTAGCGCTATTAAAACTCAAGGCGGTCTTTTCTGTTTTTCCCTCAGTATGTTCTGATCTGCCCCTCGCCGTTATGGGATTATTATCACACATCGACAGGATCTGAATGAATGTGGAAACATAAAGGCTACTTTTGCGAATGAAGTCTTGGCTTTACATGTTTAGATAGCAGTTCCTCTCCAAGCCATCTGTACAGACATCACAATAACGTGTAAGAGCTTTGGGTACCACATGAGAACGGTGGAGCTGATCATTGAAACTGTACTGCGGAGTACACCAAGACCAAGGTAAATGTACTGCTTTTGCTAATACTTCTTTATGAATGAATGGCCACTGTTCTTTTATTTTTATGAGATTATAATGCAGTTTTTCATATTGTAAATTTAAAGTCAGCTGAGTGAGATCACACCAATCTTTTGTGGGAATTTATTAACAGGGACACTTTACAATGCCAGTACTACCAAGTCAGGAGATTGGAACCAGATTCAAGGAGAAATGGATGAAGCTTCACCCAGAAGACCAAGACAGTGTGAATGGTTCAGTGCACCTGGATGACAGTCTCACCAGCCTCCAATGGCTCCAGGACTTCACCATAGTCAGTGCGAGTCTAGAAAGCCTACCGGGCTCCACTTGCCAGCCGTACCACCTGCCTGAGCCCAGCCACCTGCACCCTCAGGGCTCCGACTCCCCCTCCAGTCCACCTGCTGGGGACACTGCAGCCTCCGGCATGCCTCAGAGTGCAGGCAGCCCCATCACCTCCAGTGCCTCAGCCAACAGGACCAGTTACTACTCCCTTCACCCGACAGTGACCAACAACCACCACCAGATCACTGTGGCAGCCAAGTCCCTGGAGGAGGTCGACTTCAAGACCAACCACGAGGTGAAGCCTCCCTACTCCTACGCCACACTGATCTGCATGGCCATGCAGGCCGGCAAGAAGAACAAGATCACACTGTCTGCTATCTATAACTGGATCACAGAGAACTTCTGCTACTACAGACGTGCTGAGACCAGCTGGCAGGTTAGTGACTCAGTCTGTCTTCTACATTATTGATCAAACCTGAGAGAGGTACACAACACAGGGGGAGAGAGAGATGTGTGGGCGATTGCATGCAACTAATCCCTCAGAGATACAGTGTTTCTTTTGATGTTGTATGGAAAATAGGTTCTAGGCCTATCATGATTATATTTGTTTGTCATTGATGTAATCATGGGTTATTTCATGTTCGATTTTTTTGTTGGAAATAAGTAGAAGGTGCTCAACCAACGTGAGTAGAGGTGCAACGTAAAATGAGTAGACATCATTGGGCAAGAAAAGACGCAACGCTCGCTCACCATTAAGAATGTGTAGTTTTATTAGACAAAGTTAAATAATTGAAGTTGTTTGATTTTCTTGGAATCTCTGTGATGGGGACTATATGATTCAGGAGTACACTGAACTTAAATTGTTATTACCTTGTCCCGACGATGCACATTTGACATGTTATAACCTATGATTTATATATACACATCATTAGTTCTAACATTATGACTATCCAGCAACAAATGACAGAGAATCTTTAATGAGACTGCTGTCAGTTAGCTCATCTTTTCATGAACTACATTCTATTCTCTCCTCAGAACTCTATCCGTCATAATCTGTCACTCAACAAGTGCTTCATGAAGGTTCCCAGGCAGAAGAATGAACCAGGAAAAGGGGGATTCTGGCAGATTGACCCTCAGTACGCAGACATGTTTGTCAATGGAGTCTTCAAGCGCAGGCGGATGCCAGACATCCATTTCAACACCCAGAGACACAACAAAACCCAAGGATCATCTCGTAACCGAAAAACCCAGGAGTACCACCAGCATTTCCCCCAGGCCCACTACACAGTGTCCCACAGAGGGGCAGGTGCTGGGAACAGACGCAAACTTGGTGGCACAAAGTGGGAGACAGTCCATAAATCACCACTGTTGACACCGGATCTCATGGAACCAGAGGCACTGAAGGGTGAACTAGACTGGGCCATGGTGTTTGACGATGTTCTGAATGGGAGCAGCAATAACTTTGAGGATCTAGACATTAACCTAGCTCTGAACTCCCTGGACTGTAAGGTGGAGCTCTCCCAGCAGGATCAAGGCTGGGACTGGCACCTGGGGAAGTGGTGCAGCGGAGGGGCTGACCGGGATCACCAGCAGGCCTGCAGGTATATGGAGGTGACCACCATGGGCTGCTACAGCATGGAGGAGATCCAGCAGCACCTCAACCTGACTGGGCTGCAGCAGCCGCTCCCTTTGGCGGTCCACCCACAGCACTTTGAGGAGCTGACACTGTTTCCTGATGAGCAGCAGAGGCACCCCTGGGAGGAGCTGAAAGAGGAGGTGCAGGCAGTGCCTATCACCCTGGACCATAGTCTCAGCTTCTGTGAAGGCTTCTTCACTGAGATGCAGCCATGGGGGACAGCAGAGTCTTATGTGTGACACCCTCACCCAGCCCCAGCCCCAATACTGAACAAGCACTCCAGCAGGAGGCCAGAGGACCTATAGACTACTGTTTTGCTACATTAGCATTATGGATTAATTCAGAGAAACATACGTTCATTTATTTTTTATCTGAGTCACATTTACTGTGTTTTTATGAGCATTTTCTATTTGCTTTTTGATTGTTTGCATCTATGAAACAAACATGCTGTTTTATTGTAGTATTGAATGTCTGTTATAGAACAAAACAAATCTATCCTAATTAGCAACCACTTCGTTTTACATGAAGGGTTTCATTCCAAAAATCTATACGCTACCGGTCAAAAGTTTTAGAACACCTACTCATTCAAGGGTTTTTCTTTATTTTTTACTATTTTCTACATTTTAGAATAATAGTGAAGACATCAAAACTATGAAATAACACATATGGAATCATGTAGTAACCAAATAAGTGTTAAACAAATCAAAATATATTTTATATTGTATATTCTTCAAAAAGCCACCTTTTGCCTTGATGACAGATTTGCACACTCTTGGCATTCTCTCAACCAGCTTCATGAGGTAGTCACCTGGAATGCATTTCAATTAACAGGTGTGCCTCCGTAAAAGTTAATTTGTGGAATTTCTTTCCTTAATGCGTTTGAGCCAATCAGTTGTGTTGTGACAAGGTAGAGGTGGTATACAGAAGATAGCCCTATTTGGTAAAATACCAAGTCCATATTATGGCAAGAACACCTCAAATAAGCAAAGAGAAATGGCAGTCCATCATTAATTTAAGACATGAAGATCAGTCAATCTGGAAAATGTCAAGAACTTTGAAAGTTTCTTCAAGTGCAGTCGCAAAAACCATCAAGCGCTATGATGAAATTGGCTCGCATGAAGACCGCCACAGGAATGGAAAACCCAGAGTTTCCTCTGCTGCAGAGGATAAGTTCATTAGAGTTACCAGCCTCAGAAATTGCAGCCCAAATAAATGCTTCACAGAGTTGAAGTAACAGACACATCTCAACATCAACTGTTCAGAGGAGACTGTGTGAATCAGGCCTGCATGATCGAATTGCTGCAAAGAAACCACTACTAAAGGACACCAATAAGAAGAAGAGACTTGCTTGGGCCAAGAAACACGAGCAATGGACATTAGACGAGTGGCAATTTGATATTTTACACACACATGAAGGATAAGAAATAATTTCTGATGAAAAAACAAATGTGAAAAAATGTGTGTTTCAAGTGTTTTGGAACTCTTCACATACTAATCTAATCTAATTTCATAATCAGTATTGTGTGGGCAATCAGATCAGACATAATGCAAGAGAGAGTTGTGCCGTGACAGTTTGCTGGCTGTCTAGCCGGCTACATTATGCTCTGAAGGTCTTCAACTGTAAAACTTTATGATGATTTTTTATATTCTTTCCATTAGTAGATATACTAAAAAGGCTCAGGATTACCTAACATTAGTGTAGCCATGGTTGTAATGGTATGTTATGTAAAGGATGTTTTATGTATGATTGAAGTAATACAGTTAAAATATGAAAATACTGAATAACTTTTTCTGCATAGATGGTCATTTCTTTTGCAGTACGTTTATCTAAATGTACATGTGATGAATGGGGTGATGAATTATTGAATTATTAATTAAAAGGCTGTAAATAATGCGTTCATTAAATAAATACAGTGGACTTAAAAATAAATGCTTTCGTGATGTAGTTTCTATGATCTTCCTAGGGATAGGAAAAATATGGAACAGAGTAAATAGGTGTTAACTTGTGGAATAGACACCGGCTGGAATAGGTTTTAACCAATCAGCATTCAGGATTAGACCCACCCGTTGTATAAATCTCATTATAAAGTGGGTGGTTCGAGCCCTGAATGCTGATTGACTGTCAGCGCTGATATAACAAACCGTATTCTACAGGTAGGACCAAACTTTTTTTTTACTACTCTAATTATGTTGGTAACCAGTTTATAATCGCAATAAGGCACCTCAGGGATTTGTGGTATATGGCCAGTATACCACGGTTAAAAGCTGTGTCCAGGCACTCTGCGATGCGTCGTGCCTAAGAACAGCCCTTAGCCGTGGTATCTTGGCCATATACCACACACCCTCGTGCCTTATTGCTTAACTATACTGTATTATCTATTGTTAATGTATGTATGTAGACAGACAAATACTCTTCTACTCTACCAGGAATGAACTGTCCTATCTCTATCCCCTACCTACACCCTCTCACCATACACCACTGAACCTTCATCTTATGAGGACCAGCCTGCCTAAGCCCAGGTCACTTAGTGTGTTCTGAAATGGATGGTACAAAACAAAGCACTTCACCCAGCAGGGCAGATGAACACACTTCCATCTCTGCAAGATGAAACGTTGCTTTCAGTTCCCTCAAGGAGTATTTTTCCCAACAAATCCAAATTCCATTTCCAGAGGAGTATCCATTAGCAATAGAGCGTGATGAGGTATTGTAGCAGTGCTCATTCAATTCCACTCATGGTGGAGAAGTTCTTCCAGGATAAAATAATCAGTTGGTGATGTGTGTGTGTGTGTGTGTGTGTGTGTGTGTGTGTGTGTGTGTGTGTGTGTGTGTGTGTGTGTGTGTGTGTGTGTGTGCGTGCGTGCGTGCGTGTGTGTGTGACCTGTTCTGAACACTCCCCTCCTTCTCTTGCCCCATGTTATAATGAAGATAACTTCTTTGTCTTTCACAACAGAAAAAAGTACATATTTCCCCGAGGCAAGTCTGAGCTTGTCGAAGCTTCATAAGATGGCCAGACCCACTGGACTAATAACCATGGTGCAACTTGGTCCGTCTGTGTAAGTCTAATGTTTATGTAATCGTCACCCTGAACATGAGCAGCCCAGAGGCAGGTGTTAAGGAAGAGTGTCAGGTCAGGTGGAGGTAGAGGAGCAGGTCTGGGCATGCAGGGGCCATTGTGTTATTATGCAGTTCTGAGTAAACATAAACCAGTTGGATGTGTAGGTAGGTTGGGTCATCCTGAGGTCTATGGCCAATCTGCACATCACTTAAACTCAAACTGAACCACACCACAGCTTGTGGACCTTTACTTTCCAGACAATCTAATGGAAGGTACAGCTGGGTGGTGAGCTCAAATCTAACATTCCCCCCTGGACAAACGTCTTGTCTGGTGTCGAAGCCAACCCTCCTGAGCTGCCCCGATAGACTTATCTCCCTGCAGGCTTAACCATGGGGCTCTGTTCAAACAAGGGGCTGTGGCACACTGTCGGCCCAACATGCAGATCTGTCAGGATGAACAAGCAGGGCGGTCAATGCACCCTGACCCTGTCTGCTTTATGTCCTCCTGGTACTGCTGATTACAGGAGCGGACTGCTGGGGGGCACAGGACAGCCAAGGAGGAGCTGAAACAAAGGGTAAACTGATACTGATGGGTTCACTCATGTATACAATACATGAACGAAACAAATCATTTTGGTTTTTATTAGTCTTTCCAGTGATATACAGTAGAAAGCACAGCACAGAGTGGGGACGGCCTGAAAGCTCTATGGCTTGTTCTGTGTATGTTTCGATTACGTCTGTGCAAACAGTCCCGACCTGACATACATATTATTAAACAAGTGGTCCCCAATCCCCAGAGTCCATTCACTCTGAGAATGATTGCTTCTCATTGTTCCCTGCATCTTCATCCAAACCAAGTGGAAGTCTTTGTGTGGTGGAGAGACGTCTGGGGTTACATCTCCTTCAGATGTGTGTGAAGCCAGAGCAGAGAAGCGGATGAAGAGCTGCATTTGACTGCATAGTGCCTTGCATTAGCCAAGTAAATTTATGTCCTAATGCACAGCTCTGCTGAGTTTAAAACATCATTCTAAATATATTTCTATACTCTTGAGCATGGTTATAGATGTGTCTTCAATTATCACTGTTGTGTATACATTATGATACGAGAAACCTGACAAGTTCCAACTTGTACATTCTCGGCTTCACTTAAACATCTTTTGGGAGACCAAATATCACGGTTGATATTCAGACACACAAAAGAGATCCGTATTCATCGACTGTCTCGTATCTGTCACATTAGGGGTTAAAACAGACTAATCTAATTTTCTCACGTGATCATTTCATTTCCACGGTCCATTCCCAATTCTGACGGGCTGACTGATCAATGACATCCTCCAGGAAGAAACGCAATCTGAACATAGAAAAATGTATTATTTGTTTTTACCATGCTGTTTGGACAACCAGGTTTCAGACCAAGTTGCCTACTGTTTGTGACTGGAATCTTCACAGGAACTCAAGAAAATTGTATTTTTCTCTCAAAGACAAAGCATGGTTGGGAATAATGGTTTAATATCCAATGGGCTTTCATTAACTTCCTCGATGAAGGTATGTGGTCTCCCACATGAAAAAATACTGTAGTATAGATGGTGTTAGTAGGTCAATGGAACGCAGACCATGAGGGATAGAAGGAAGCTGGATTGGGGCAAATTAAACATTTTATTTTAAAAAAGTGAATATTCATCAAATCCGTCATGATTGATGTACTGTAAGAGACCCAGAAGCATTTCGCTACCCCCACAATAACATCTGCCAAATACAGTTGAAGTCGGAAGTTTACATACACCTTAGCCAAATACATTTAAACTCAGTTTTTCACAATTCCTGACATTTAATCCTAGTAAACATTCCCTGTCTTCGGTCAGTTAGGATCACCACTTTATTTGAAGAATGTGGAATGTCAGAATAACAGTAGAGAGAATTATTTATTTCAACTTTTATTCCTTTCATCACATTTCCAGTGGGTCAGAAGTTTACATCACTCAATTAGTATTTGGTAGCATTTCCTTTAAATTGTTTAACTTGGGTCAAATGTTTTGGGTAGCCTTCCACAAGCTTCCCACAAAAAGTTGGGTGAATTTTGGCCCATTCCTCCTGACAGAGCTGGTGTAACTGAGTCAGGTTTGTAGGCCTCCTTGCTCACACACGCTTTTTCAGTTCTGCCCACAAATTTTCTATAGGATTGAGGTCAGGGCTTATGATGGCCACTCCAAAACCTTTACTTTGTTGTCCAAAAGCCATTTTGCCACAACTTTGGAAGTATGCTTGGGGTCAATGTCCATTTGGAAGACCCATTTGCGACCAAGCTTTAACTTCCTGACTCATGTCTTGAGATGTTGCTTCAATATATCCACATAATTTTCCGACCTCATGATGCCATCTATTTTGTGAAGGGCCTCCCCCTTTTTCCTCCAAACATAAAGATGGTCATTATGGCCAAACAGTTCTATTTTTGTTTCATCAGACTGGAGGACATTTCTCCAAAAAGTACAATCTTTGTCCCCATGTGCAGTTGCAAATCGTAGTCTGGCTTTTTTATGGCGGTTTTGGAGCATGGTCTTCTTCCTTGCTGAGCGACCTTTCAGGTTATGTCGATATAGGACTTGTTTTAGTGGGGATATTTCCTCCAGAATCTTCACAAGGTCCTTTGCTGTTGTTCTGGGATTGATTTGCACTTTTCGCACCAAAGTACGTTCATCTCTTGGAGACAGAACGAGTCTCTTTCCAGAGCGGTATGACGGCTGCATGGTCCCATGGTGTTTATACTTGCGCACTATTGTTTGTACAGATGAACGTGGTACCTTCAGGCATTTGGAAATTGCTCCCAAGGAAGAACCAGACTTGTGGAGGTCTACAATTTTGGCTGATTACTTTTGATTTTCCCATGATGTCAAGCAAAGAGGCACTGAGTTTGAAGGTAGGCCTTGAAATACATCCACATGTACACCCCCAATTGACTCAAATGATATCAATTAGCCTATCAGAAGCTTCTAAAGCCATGACATAATTTTATGTAATTTTCCAACCTATTTAAAGGCACAGTCAACTTAGTGTATGTAAACTTCTGACCCACTGGAATTGTAATAAAGTGAATTATAAGTGAAATAATCTGTCTGTAAACAATTGTTGGAAAATGTACTTGTGTCATGCACAAAGTAGATGCCCTAACCGACTTGCCAAAACTATAGTTTGTTAACAAGAAATTTGTGGAGTGGTTTAATGACTCCAACCTAAGTTGGTTTAATGACTCCAACCTAAGTGTATGTAAAATTCCGACTTCAACTGTATATGTATGTGACCAATACAATTTGATGTGGTTACTAAAGTCCGATTTGGATATGTTTGGCTGTTTTCACTGCATAACATTTAGAAGTTGTCTCTGTTCAGGTTTAGAAGAAGGGACTGCTAAATGCTAACTCCCATAAGTATAAGCTGGTAGTTAGTTAGCATACAGAAATCGATGCTGGTAGTCAAAGTTGTTTTGAACTGTAATGCAGTTGATTGATGACGATAAGATGAACATATATTGGGGTTGACATCCATACAAACGATATACTCCAATTTTTACCTCAATATAGTGTGAAATACACATACATGTATAAACAATAGTCTAAATGTAGGCACATTTTTCTGGGGGGCAATGAGGAGATTCAGGCTCTTTCCACCATGGCATCTTTCCACTACGCGTTTACATGGCATTTCCATTGTTTTGGTCGAGTTCCATTGACCTCTTTACTGTATCTATACCACATAGTTTCTAAACATGCTGTTCTGTCTTTGTCTGTATTATGGTATAAATACTATAGTATTCACTGAAGTATTTTGTCGACTTTACTGTAGTATTCACTGTAGTGTTTTGTGCAAAAACACTACAGTGAATTCTGTGGTATTTACAGTTAACTATAGTATAAATACGGTAGTAAAAAGAAAACTGTAGTATATACTACAGTAATTCGTTTTTTCTTCACTCAAATCGTGAGTGTAATGAGAACAGAGGCAGGTTTAAACTTTTCAAGTACATTTAAGGAAAAGGTAGAAGGATGCATGTGTTTGAAAGGAACAATAAAAGGAATGAACTTGGAATGCTGGAATGATAACCCCCATGAATAAACCACTTAATTCCCAAACAGCATCTCTTTATTGTGAGGGGAACTAAATAGGCCCAATGAGAGATAATCCAATCTGTTGTGGTAAAGTATTGTTGGAAGTGGCATTCCTGTTCTATTATTCACCCAGGAACATGGAAGTGCCTCTGTGGTGTCCTGCAGTGGTGGTTCACAAGTTCAGAAAGCAGTTGACTCTTTATATGAAACGGTAGCGGGAGCATGTCTCACCCCTGAGGACTCCGGACATAAATAAAACCACAGCATGGGCTTAATGCCATTTTTAATATAGCTATGTTCTAGATCTCTCTGTGTATACACCAACACAATGCTGGGGTCATGCAGTGTGCCCTCTGGCTTTGATGGGCAGCAGGGTAAAGGTCAGAGGTCACAGATCTGTCAGGCTGTAATTAACTTGGGCCCCTTTGAGAAAGGGGGTGAAAGGATTGTCTCCTTTAGATTTGGTCTGACTAGATTTGGTCTCATCCTTGGCCCTATAGATAGTCCAGTTTGAACATCTCCCAATCTCAGTGCATCAGCAGGATAACTGACCATTGATGTCAAAACAAAAGAGGGGTCCAATTAGAGCAGAGAATGTTAGAGAATCCTGCAGCCGAAGGTGAGGTGACAGGCTGGGGGTGAAACATCATCTTTACGTCTGTTTGAGAACCTCTGGTCAGGTGATCCTTAGTCATCCTCATTTATGTTACATTTTAGTCATTTAGCAGATGCTCTTATCCAGAGCGACTTACAGGAGCAATTAGGGTTAAGTGCCCCACCTCCACCTGCTGGGGGTCTGCTCTATCCCTATGGGAAATGTGGATTATCATCAATAATGAACACCAAACAACAGCCTCCACTCCAGACAAGACCGAAGAAAGAAGGGAATGAGTGGTGGAGAGACGGGTCCTTCAATAACTTGCATCCCCTGTAACACAGCATGTTGAATTATTATTATTTATTTAACTAGGCAAGTCAGTTAAGAACAAATTCTTATTTACTATGACGACCTACACCGGCCAAACCCGGATGACACTGGGCCAATTGTGCGCCGCCCTATGGGACTCCCAATCACAGCCAGTTGTGATACAGCCTGGATTCAAACCAGGGTGTCTGTAGTGATGCCTCTAGCACTGAGATGCAGTGCCTTAGACCGCTGCGCCACTCAGGAATTAGCTCTTGCAAATCTCTCGATCGTTATAAGAAAGTATTTTCTGCCACGTCATTGTAGTCACCAATAAATGAATGTGTTCATTTGAGTTGTGTGCTGTGTGTGTGTGTGTGTGCTGTGTGTGTGCTGTGTGTGTGTGTGTGTGTGCTGTGTGTGTGTGTGCTGTGTGTGCTGTGTGTGTGTGTGTGTGTGTGTGTGCTGTGTGTGTAAGCGCAGATGCTCAGTCCTCTTTTCTATTTCCCTCACCTCACATCTCTCCTGATGAATAAGAAGGTGGGTTTACATTGCAGGGATTGTCTGGGTCTTGAAGAGAGTCTTTCTTGATTAGCTGCTCCTTGTTTTATGAAGACTGCCATCTGGCTCCCCGGGCCAGCTAACTGGTTAATACAGGGTAACACTACACCTTCCTCCCTTCCCAAGGCCTGGGGCCAGGTGACCGCACTGGGAGCTTCCCCAATCAGCTGTCTAGATGGAGGGATGTGTGTATGTATGCTGGAGGTAGATGTGATGGGGAGCAGAGTCTCTCTCACCTGCTCTCCTCTTAAGACATCATCATACTCAACACAGTAATCTCTCTCTTTTACTAATCAGACTACCAATCAGTAGTCAATATTGACCAATCAAAAGAACAAGTGCCTACCATGGATCAGACAGTAAAAGCAGGCCTGTTTAAAGATTAGAATTACTTCCTGGAAGGACTATTCTGCTTTTGAAAACGTTTTATGTAACTGGCATTCACAAAACATTTTTAACCAGACTATACTGTATATATACTGAATAACAAAGCTCATATTGTGGAACACTTCTCAACCACCAACAACAACATTCTAAATGTAAAATCACGCCGATTTTAATACATTGCAGAAATGATAGAGGCAAACAAAAGATGTAAAAAGCCACACACCAGTCCGTAACACCATTGATCAAGATACTGCCAACGGTGGCCTCTCTTGCAGAAAAGATCAGTGGGATTCATTAAAAGTGATGTAATTACTGTAGCTGGGACTACACCTGTCCCCGGCAGACTGTTGATCTAACATGCAGTACATCTGCCTGCCTATTGTGATTGGCCATGAGGCTCAGCAGGGAAGTGCGTGCTGTGTGTGCAGCTCCCAGAAGCCTCAGTTCCTCCAGGAGAGAGAAGGGTACCCTCTCCTCTCCATCAGTACTACTTTAAATATTCATGCTGGATCAACAGTGGAACACAATCCTTCTCCTGGGTTTTCTCCTTCCCTGCTTTGGGAGGCATAGGTCTATGGTGGCAGACCCATTATGGGCCGTTATCTCGCACATACACACAAGCAGAGCACACACAGTAAGTCGTCATCATACTTAATACCTGATGAAAGCAGGCATATTGCAAGTGTTAAAGTGCATTAATCAGACAAATGTGAATTTTCACAGAAAAACGGATATACACCTTATCCTGTTGGACAGCAATGTTATAAAAAGCTATCGTTGATCACTCTTGACAAATTACTGCACTGTCAAATATTAGAGTCCGAAGGCTCTTTTTCATCTAAAACCAGACGATGGCATGAGACCTCAGAGAGAAGAAGCTACACTGTGGGTAGGAGCATAGTTGGTATCTCAGGAAGAGAGGTACCGGGGGACCCTGGGAGTCTCTAGGGACCAGAGATCATTAGGCAGCTGCTTAATGAGAGAGCTGAGGGAGAGATGGGATAACTTGTGGGTAGGCTCTCGTTAATGCTGCGCTAGGCGGTAGCAATGGGAAAGAAAGGGAGAGGGGGAGAGAGATACCTGGAGGCCATTCTGACCTAAATAGACAGGGTGAAGAACATTGTGTGCAAGTATTGATGATGTTTACGCCATTTGCACACACTGTATATAGACTTTTTTCTATTGTGTTATTGACTGTACGTTTGTTTATTCCATGTGTAACTCTGTGCTGTTGTTTGTGTCGCACTGCTTTGCTTTATCTTGGCCAGGTCGCAGTTGTAAATGAGAACTTGTTCTCAACTGGCCTACCTGGTTCAATAAAGGTGAAATAAAACATTTAAAAAGCACATTTACATCAGCCAAGATCTGCCTCATCACCACAGACTGGAAAAGTCCTTTTGAAGTGGTAGTGCTTGGTGAAAGTATGTTTAAAGCCTAGTATGAATGCCTTATTCCAATAGACTTTCATTTTTGACATTTTGATATTGTCTTCCAGAGAGCACAAACAGATTTCAGTCACAAGGACATTTTTTACACTACACAATCAAGCACACAATTTTGGCCAAATGATTCAGTGCACTTACTAAAAAATGTAGTATGGGGCTTGGATACTTGATGAGAATGCAGACCTCCAACCTTCAAACTAGTTCAGAGCATTGTTTCTGAGGTATTGTTCAATACCCCTATTCAGATCATATGAATACTTGATTGAGTAACTCTTCAGCATTTGAATCTGTCCATCCCATGGCTGAGAGAGGGGTCTTTCTGTAGTGGTAATCATTGGGGCTTGCTCTGGCATTAGGGTCACGACCTGTCCGCACTCAAGATGCCACCCCTTTCTTATGTCACAGCACCAACTATTCTGGACCACGCATATCTCTCTCTCTCTCTCTCGCTCTCTCTCTCTCTCTCTCTCTCTCTCTCTCTCTCTCTCTCTCTCTCAGCAGGGGTTGGCACTCCAAAAGGACCATGCTAACCTCCCATTGGTCAACCGCAAGCTCAAGTTAACAGCTCAGATGGTCCATCCCATCTGTAAGGTGTTTACTTGGATATGATTGAATCTGTGTACAGAATTGGTATGGACAAAAAGGAGAACACTGAAACAAGAATGTTGAACCCCATGTCAGATCATAATCGATGAACAGTACTGTCAATAAGATCTTGCTTTTCTTCTCCAAAGTTATATTGGACCTAGAGTAACTGAAGCTATTTGTTATGCTAATAATGTACAAGAGGGACTGATTGAGACATTGCCAGGTCATGCAGGTTTCACAGTGCCCCCTGCTGATGTTCTCCATAAAACTGGCCTTCTGGTACTCATGGTTGCAAGTGGTGACATAAGCCTGTGTGTGTTTACTTCGATTATACTTCCTCTTCTGCACATCAACCACACAATTAACCTACACAACCACTTACCTGAAATATGCTAATAGAATTCACAGAGTGTGGCCTGTCTGTTATACGCTTCCTCTCATCTCCGTTTGACTATCTCTTTATTGCTGTCCAGTTTCCTGAGAGCCATTTTACCATGACAACAGGAGTGTCCCTATATAGCCCTCCTCTCCTCCCTGTCTGGTCAAGGTCACTATCGTCTACAAAATGACCGTGTATGTCCTTAACATGATGTCTAATGTCCGGTCCTTCATTTTAGACTATGACGTTTTTATAGTCAACATGTAATACATATGTGAACGAAAAAGAGGAACAACATAGGTAATCATAATACTAATGTTGTTATAGAAATACTGCACGGTACAAATTCATTTGATAGTTTACACCAGAATATGTGTCTGTTGAAAGAAGAGACAGGCCAGGACTGACGTGGATACTGTGAAATGTTTGGTGCGGCCTTGAATGACAATATACCAAAAATAATCAGAGGGGTATTATGATAGGTCTGGAATGTATAGTTACTTGGACAAGTGACACTGTTCGCCAATATTGCAAGTCTGGGCTTGAGGTGGAGGCGGCCCTGGGTCAACACTGGTGGCCTTTCAACTGATAATAAAAGATTGGATCATGAACAATCTTGGCAGTTCTTAACAAGCCATTTAACATGAACTATTGTTCTTCAAAGTTTGAATTATTTTATGATCCCTAAATATTGTGAATATAGCACATATCATTTCTAGAATAGCCCTGTACAGATAATTCTAATTACTGTAATTCTATACCCCCGAGGCGCCCTCTAGTGGGGAAACTGCAGTATAACCAACGGCAGACGAGTAAATGTGGTCCTTGCATTAAAAACCTTAACAAAATTAATTGTAAACGATGGGCTGTTTATAAATAACATACGGACACATTTACTGAGAACCGATGATGCACGTCAGAACTGCAGCCGGCTTCCAAGAACAGGCGTCATGTTTGAGTGGACCAGTATGTTAGGCAAGAACACGCCGAGACACATAATTGTGCACCCTGTATAAGGACTAATAACTACTTGTCTCACTGTCCATTATGTGTTGATGTGAATGACCTATACTTCTGGACCACACCTGCTACCACAGCAAGCCCGTACATGCTCTGACTGAGTGTTGATTACTGATTAGACAGTTCAGGCACATACATTCCAAACAGGAACTAGTGAAACACCTGTAATAATAATATGCTGTTCTTGAGTCAATAGATTGGTCACGTTAGGTATTATTTAGCTCATATCATGTGTGCAAGGGGTGATACAGATCTTTATCAACATTATATGATTTTTTTGGAGTATCTAACCACTGGGCGAAAACTGGTTGAATCAACGTTGTTTCCACGTCATTTCAACCCAAAATGCAATGCGATGACATTGAATCAACGTGGAAAATTGATTGGATTTGAAAAAAGTTATCAACATAAGGAGATTTCGGGGGGGGCGGGTTTCACCCAACTTACAACCAAAATCCAATGAAAAGGTGTCCTTTTTTGCTGATTTCACGTTGAATTCACGTTAGTTAAAAACTCAACCAAATGTAAAACTAGACATTGAACTGAAGTCTGTGTCCAGTGTGCACAATTTCTCCAATCTCAGAGTAAGATCAATGTTCAGCTATGATTCACCTCTGCATCCTCTAAGTGTAGCTCAGGCCAGTATGAGGAGTGGAGTCCTTACTCATAATATCTGTATACACTGAGTGTACAAAACATTAAGAACACCTTCCTAATACTGAGTTGCACCCTTTGCCCTCAGAACAGCCTCAATTAGTTGGGGCGTGGACTCTACATGGTGTTGAAAGCGTTCCACAGGGATGCTGGCCCATGTTGACTCTAATGCTTCCCACAGTTGTGCCAAATTGGCTGGATGTCCTTTGGGTTGTGGACCATTCTTGATACACACGGGAAACCGTTGAGCGTGAAAAACCCATCAGCATTGCAGTTATAGACAGACTCAAACCGGTGCGCCTAGCACCTACTACCATACCCCGTTCAAAGACATATTTTGTCTTGCCCATTCACCCTCTGAATGGCACACATACAATCCACGTCTCAATTGTCTCAAGGCTTAAAAATCCTTCTTTAACCTGTCTCCTCCCCTTCATCTACACTGATTGAAGTGGATTTTGTGACATCAATAAGGAATCATAGCCTGGATTCACCTAGTCAGTCTATGTCAGGGAAAGAGCTGCTGTTCTTAATGTTTTTTACACTCACTGTATACTACGTATTTTCAAGCCCTCATACTCCCTCCCTTCATTAGTCCAAGTATGACATTGTGTGGTTTCTGTTATGCATCAAACTGGATACTGGATAACTGTCTCTAAGCACAAAGAGGAGAGTGTCTCTCACAGGACACTTGCCGGGATTGGCTACGGTCTACGTCAAGTTACAAGGTCAGTCAGTCAGCAAGTGCAAGGCCAGGTCCCTCCCCAAGACAATCAACTAACCCTAACCTCAACCCTAACTCTAGCTTCATGTCCACACTCCGTCTCAACCCTAACCCTAGAGCTTACCGTATGCTTCCCAGTCAAAACAGTTTGTGCTACCCAGTCAAAACAGTTTGTGCTACCCAGTCAAAACAGTTTGTGCTACCCAGTCAAAACAGTTTGTGCATATATTATATATTTTTTGTTCGTTTTGGTAGTTTTTTTTTTCGGCTGTTAGTGCACACACAAAAAATTATTGAGGCAAGTCGAAGTTCGGTAGCCGAAGTCTACGCCCCTTAGTCTGTGATTGGTCAACAGTACTACTCCATTAGGAGTGGGAACATGAACTTTAGGCATTTAAACTTTAGGCATTTATTTAACTTGAGAAATACTGCACCAAACATCTTAGTTAAATGTAAAATTGCGTGACTAAGATCACCTCACCAAAAACGTCAAAATTAATGACAGATTTCTTGAGTTATCGTAGATTAATTCAGACTATTTTGAGGAAGTATTTCTGGCTATGTTGTTGCTACGGTGACTCAGGATAGACAAATGCTTTTTTCTTGTTTTTCAAGTGAAGGTCTTTAGGGAGTATGAGAGCAGAGACGGTCGTTTCACCTTGCCAAGTTCTGCTAGGACCAAACCAAACCTACATTATGTATGCGGATTCCTTAACCCTAGCTTCATGTCCACACCCTGGCTCAACCCTAATCCGAACTTCATTGAGGAGGACTCAGACCATATTTACCCCTTGATTTCAGCCATCCATCCTTCCTTTTCCCATTGGTGTTGACCTGTAGCCCAGTCTCTGTGTCATTTGTTAGGCCAAGTAGAGCTACTAGCCTCATAACCAGCTAGCGTAATCCCCCAGCACAGAAGGGTAGAAGTGTTATGAGACTACGCTGTCAGAGGATGGGTGATCCTCTGGATGTGCCTGAGCAGGCAGCAGGTCTGGACAGATTAAAACAGTCTGGCACACTGTGCCAACCTCACCCACGAACCTCATTAAGCTGACACTGCCAGTACAGCTCAAGAACCAATTCCATTTGCATACACACTGATGCACATGCATGCACACATGTGCACACACACCACCGTTCAAAAGTTTGGGGTCACTTAGAAATGTCCTTGTTTTTGAAAGAAAAGCACATTTTTTGTACATTAAAATAACATCAAATTGATCAGAAATACAGTGTAGACATAGTTAATGTTGTAAATAACTATTGTAGCTGGAAACGGCAGATTTTTTATGGAATATCTACATAGGCGTGCAGAGGCCCATTATCAGCAACCATCACTCCTGTGTTCCAGTGGCACGTTGTGTTAGCTAATCCAAGTTCATAATTTTAAAAGGCTAATTGATCACAACTGAGCAAGAGGACAAGTACATTAGAGTGTCTAGTTTGAGAAACAGACGCCTCACAAGTCCTCAACTGGCAGCTTCATTAAATAGTACCCGCAAAACACCAGTCTCAACGTCAACAGTGAAGAGGCGACTCCGGGATGCTGGCCTTCTAGGCAGAGTTGCAAAGAAAAAGCCATATCTCAGACTGGCCAATAAAAAGAAAAGATTAACATGGGCAAAAGAACACAGACACTGGACAGAGGAACTCTGCCTAGAAGGTCGGCATTCCGGAGTCGCCTCTTCACTGTTGACGATGAGACTGGTGTTTTGCGGGTACTATTTAATCAAGCTGCCAGTTGAGGACTTGTGAGGCGTCTGTTTCTCAAACTAGACACTCTAATGTACTTGTCCTCTTGCTCAGTTGTGTACCGGGGCCTCCCACTCCTCTTTCTATTCTGGTTAGAGCCAGTTTGCGCTGTTCTGTGAAGGGAGTAGTACACAGCGTTGTACCAGATCTACAGTTTCTTGGCAATTCCTTGCATGGAATAGCCTTCATTTCTCAGAAAAGGAATAGACTGACAAGTTTCAGAAGAAAGGTCTTTGTTTCTGGCCATTTTAAGCCTGTAATTGAATCCACAAATGCTGATACTCAACTAGTCTAAAAAAGGCCAGTTTTATTGCTTCTTTAAATCAGCACAACAGTTTTCAGCTGTGCTAACATAATTGCAAAAGGGTTTTCTAATGATCAATTAGCCTTTTAAAATGATAAACTTGTATTAGCTAACACAACGTCATTGGAACACAGGAGTGATGGTTGCTGATAATGGGCTTCTGTACGCCTATGTAAATATTCCATGAAAAATCTGCCGTTTCCAGGTACAATAGTCATTTACAACATTAACAATGTCTACACTGGATTTCTGATCAATTTGATGTTATTTCAAAAACAAAAACATTTCTAAGTGACCCCAAACTTTTGAAAGTTAGTGTACACACACACACACACACACACACACACACACACACACACACACACACACACACACACACACACACACACACACACACACACACACACACACACACACAATTCTGTAACACTACATTATAGTGTTCTTATTATTCTGTCATTATTTCTTGAAAGTATTGTCACATCCTGACCCAGTGATCCATGATTTTAGGTTATCAAAGTATTTAGGAATATAATGATATTCGTCAACAACTTTGTAAAATGGAGTCTTATATCTGAGTGTAATCCAGAACATTGAACACTAACAAACAAGGACATGATGCCACATGGAAAACATATAGGAGGTGAGAACCTCCCAACCACCATTGCATGTCACCACAGCATAATTTCCTCCTCAACTCCCATTTAAAGTGTCTAGAAGCTGCAGCTCAGAGGTTTGAGTGCTCCTTGAGATAATTACCTTCCTGACAACAACAGTGAGACCCCGCTCTCCTCTCCTCTTTCCTTTTCAAGCAAACTAGTGAGATTAGGAAGACAAGAGCTTTAGGTGGATCCCCAAAAAATCACCCATCATAAAAAAACAGAATCCGTGCATACGCTTTAGGCCTAACATCCAGTGAGCCCAACAAGTGGGGATTTTCTCATTGTGTTTGTCTTGGAAAGACGCAGCTGTTGGCTGGAAATAGAGATTTCACCATCCATTTCTAAAGTAATCCTACAGACAATGCTTTCTGGTAGAACAGTGGTCTACAGAGCCGAGTTACTCCACATTCAGTGGTGTTAAAGCTATTATGGCTTTGCTAAGCCTGTGTGGATAAGGCTATGGCGGGGGGGGGGGGAGGGGGGGGTTGGTTATCTTTTAAAAAAAGTCATGTTGACGTGGGCAAAGTTGTCTTGTTGTCTACAATATCATCTTAATGTAAACATTATGAAAAGTAATGAAAGGCTATACTAATAACTGATAAGGAATGGGCGGCATGACATTATTTAGCTTTCTCGTCATAATCTTATTGGCTCGCTGTAAACTACTCAAGGAAGATTGCTTTGGGGATTATTGTCCCTTTCAGTCACTATGTGAAGAAATGCTGCCATTTTACAATTAATCTGGCAATCTCAATATTTAGAAACTAACAGACAAAAGCTGCACCTTACAGATGACCCTGAAATGTAACAATAAGAAATGTAACAGTATTAAATGATCAATTACTCCATAAAAAGAAAATATAATATTCTACATGTGGATTAGCTGCAAACAGCACAAAATAAATATCACATAAATGATCGCCATAAATAACTAGCATAGTGCTACATACAGTTGAAGTCGGAAGTTTACATACACCTTAGCCAACTACATTTAAACTCAGTTTTCACAATTCCTGACATTTAATCCGAGTACAAATTCCCTGTCTTAGGTCAGTTAGGATCACCACTATTTTAAGAATGTGAAATGTCAGAATAATAGAGAGAATGATTTATTTCAACTTTTATTTCTTTCATCACATTTCCAGTGGGTCAGAAGTTTACATACACTCAATTAGTATTTGATAGCATTTCCTTTAAATTGTTTAACTTGGGTCAAATGTTTTGGGTAGCCTTCCACAAGCTTCCCACAATACGTTGGGTGAATTTTGGCCCATTCCTCCTGACAGAGCTGGTGTAACTGAGTCAGGTTTGTAGGCCTCCTTGCTCACACACGCTTTTTCAGTTCTGCCCACAAATTTTCTATAGGATTGAGGTCAGGGCTTTGTGATGGCCACTCCAAAACCTTGACTTTGTTGTCCTTAAGTAATTTTGCCACAACTTTGGATGTATGCTTGGGGTCATTGTCCATTTGGAAGACCCATTTGTGACCAAGCTTTAACTTCCTGACTCATGTCTTGAGATGTTGCTTCAATATATCCACATAATTTTCCTACCTCATGATGCCATCTATTTTGTGAAGCGCACTAGTCCCTCCTGCAGGAAAGCACCCCCACAACATGCTGCCACCCCCGTGCTTCACAGTTGGGATGGTGTTCTTCAGCTTGCAAGCCTCACCCTTTTTCCTCCAAACATAAAGATGGTCATTATGGCCAAACAGTTCTATTTTTGTTTCATTAGACCAGAGGACATTTCTCCAAAAAGTACAATCTTCGTCCCCATGTGCAGTTGCAAACCGTAGTCTGGCTTTTTTATGGCGGTTTTGGAGCAGTGGCTTCTTCCTTGCTGAGCGGCCTTTCAGGTTATGTCGATATAGGACTTGTTTTATTGTGGATATAGATACTTTTGTACCTGTTTCCTCCAGCATCTTCACAAGGTCCTTTACTGTTGTTCTGGGATTACCACGTTCATCTCTAGGAGACATAACGCGTCTCCTTCCTGAGCGGTATGACGGCTGCGTGTTTATACTTGCATACTATTGTTTGTACAGATGAACGTGGTAACTTCAGGCGTTTGGAAATTGCTCCCAAGGATGAACCAGACTTGTGGAGATCTACAATTTTTTCTCTGAGGTCTTGGCTGATTACTTTTGATTTTCCCATGATGTCAAGCAAAGAGGCACAGAGTTTGAAGGTAGGCCTTGAAATACATCCACAGTTACATCTCCAATTGACTCAAATTAAGTCAATTAGCCTATCAGAAGCTTCTAAAGCCATGACATCATTTTCTGGAATTTTCCAAGCTGTTTAAAGGCACAGTCAACTTAATGTATGTAAACTTCTGACCTACTGGAATTGTGATACAGTGAATTATAAGTGAAATAATCTGTCTGTAAACAATTGTTGGAAAAATTACTTGTACCCTGATGAAGACAGCTTGCCTGTCGAAACGTTGGACATAAATATTTTTGCATCTGAGCTCCTAGAGTGTGCGGCTCTCCTTTATTTTTTTAAATGTTCCACTCCGTTGGCCAGTACCTCGCCTAAATAGGCGTGCGTTTCTTTCGCCTCTGGAAGAATTACTTGTGTTATGCACAAAGTAGATGTCCTAATCGACTTGCCAAAACTATAGTTTGTTAACAAGAAATGTATGGAGTGGTTGAAAAACAAGTTTTAATGACTCCAACCTAAGTGTATGTAAACTTCTGACTTCAACTGTAAATGATCACCATAAATAACTAGCATAGTGCTACATAAATGATCACCATAAATAATTAGCATAGTGCTGCATAAATGATCACCATAAATAATTAGCATAGTTCTACATAAATCATCACCATAAATAACTAGCATAGTGCTACATAAATGATCACCATAAATAACTGGCATAGTGCTACATAAATTACATTATCATATATGATCATACTACTTTATTTGACAACAAATCTGTTCATTTGTCTGGTGACATCAAGAGTAGTCGTTCTGTAACCTACTCATCCTACCCCGTTCCTCCAGGCCCAGTAGATATAAACAGGTTTACTCTCCTCCAGGCAGCCCAGCAAACAGGCTGCTTTCATTCTCATTAATTAGCAGGTGAGCTAAACCTCTAAGCCATGAAATCAGCCTTACAGCAATCCACCCAAATCTCCCTCTCTCTTTCTCTCTGGGTTTGTTACAGTGAAAGCCCACATGCCCTTGGAACTGCACACACATGCCTATCACGCCAGTAAGCCAGAAGCCACGCTACAGCCCTTTCCGCCACCGTCTCCAGAACACACCCCCAAGGGCCCCATGTGTCAACACAATGTGAGCTACAATATATCGGCTACATTTGCTACGTGCACATACCCTGGACCAGATCCACGACATACGAACGTGGGCATATTGTAGCACGAGGCCGGCACATGAGAGCCGTCCAGAAAATGCGACGTGGGCGCTGACGTTAGCGTGCCAAAATGACTCATCATCGATGTGAGAGAGAAAAAAACCTTGGTGATCTTGGTCACACTTTGAGCTTTAACTTCTAAAGCTTAATGAAGGCTTCACAACTCTTTAAGCCTACACAGACGTTTCACTAATCATGTTTTAGTTTATCATATAAGGGGCCCTTACATAGAGTATGGTGCTTGAAAATGTGAACTGTGAACTTGGTGGATTTCTATGTGGATGGATTTAATAACAGTACAATGAAAGGGAGAATATATATAAAAAAACTGGCCTTCAATTGAGTTTTCTAAGAAAACCCTGAACAAAATGAAGACTGAAGAGAATGAATGAATCAATCACTAACATAATGTATATCACAGAGTTCAATGGTTTCCTTTAACCCAGACACTGCAATGCATAAACATGCTTGTCACCAGATTTGGTGAATTGTCCACCTTACGTGCCCAGACAGTGATCCCCTCTTTGGAATGACCACTTTGACAGATCAGGGGATGGGCCAATAAGAGAGAGAGTGCATGAAAGAGGGGGATAATGAAAGAGAGAGATAGCAAGAGAAGGAGATCAGGGAGGGTAAGAGCTTGCAGTAGAGGTGTTGAGACAAAAGGACAGGTACTATTCTACTTGTGAGGAGAAAGACTAGTCAGTTGACAGAGAGAGACAGGCAGATAGAAAGCACAGAGCAAGATAACCTCAGATGTGTTTTTAGTGTTGGATTCAAAGACTATTATCATCATCAAACCACTCTGGAACAAAAAAACGGTCAAGAGGAAACCAACATCTGACCAAGAAAATATCTACAGTATTCTCCACAACAGAAGACTGGAAAGAGAGCTGCTATACTTGTAAAGACAGCACAGAGAGTATTTCATCATTTTTATTCATCAGCCCAGTAAGTGACCATCATGACACATCAGGTCAGCCGCTCTCCGTTCCTCAAGCCCTTCTACACGAGGACCCCGGTTGGTGGGGTCATTCCGCGAACCCAGAGACGCCACACGCTCCCCGCCAGCGAGTTCAGGAACCTGACCCCACAGGACGCCATCAGCGTGTTCGAGATCGAGAGAGAAGGTAAGAGTATCTCCAGATTCTACTGGTTACTCAGAAAATGTTCACTGTACAGGATTTGTTGGACTAGAGAGGTTTTGGGTCTTAACAAAATGCACATTTATCTTATAATTTGTAACACATAATGACAATAGCTGTCAGTCTCCAAAATATAAATAGCTCAGGAAACTAAACAATGCCATAATACCACCAAATATGTGTTTATCACAGCTTTTTGTCCCAAAAAATGGATTGTGAATAACATCACTTAACTGTGATAAGAGAGGAAGCAGTCTGTAATCCCTGGTTTGTTTGCTAATCTTCCAAGATGCTTCATCTGCTCACTGACTGACTGACTGTGTCTTTCCTCCCACCAGCATTCGTCTCTGTGTCTGGTGAGTGTCCACTCACTCTTGACGAGGTGCTGAACTTCCTAAGTCAGTGTCCGGAGCTCTCCCTCGGCTGGTTTGAAGAGGGCCAGCTGGTGGCGTTCATCATCGGCTCAGGCTGGGGCAAAGAGAGACTGGAGCAGGTGAGAC
Source organism: Salmo trutta (assembly GCF_901001165.1). Classification (NCBI taxonomy): domain Eukaryota; kingdom Metazoa; phylum Chordata; class Actinopteri; order Salmoniformes; family Salmonidae; genus Salmo; species Salmo trutta. The sequence goes on from NC_042957.1 coordinate 51,278,980, forward strand.
AGACACCACAATTTACAGTAGATACCTCCATTGCATATTTGGAATTGTTTTGCCCCCCAAAAAACAGATTTTTTTCTTCTCCATAATCTGAAAGGTAACCATCAATAAAATACATGTTTTTTACTCTGATCATACCTGGTCATTAACCCTACCTTTGCCTTTCCCTACCCCAGGAGGCCATGACCCAGCATATCCCAGAAACCTCAGCAGTGCACATCCATGTGCTGTCTGTGCACCGCCACGCTCGTCAGCAGGGCAAAGGTTCCATCCTGCTGTGGCGCTACCTGCAGTACCTGCGATGTGTGCCAGGCCTCCGGAGGGCCCTGCTGGTCTGTGAGGAGTTCCTGGTGCCCTTCTACCAGAAGGCAGGCTTCAAGGAGAAAGGGCCTTCTGCCATCACAGTGCCCAACCTCACCTTCCAGGAGATGGAGTACCATATCGGCGGAGCGGCCTACGCACGGCGGAACAGCGGCTGCTAGTCACTGCCGGCCGTTACCACCACGACATAATCCCATCAACCCTAGCACTGGAACTCATCCGCCATGTTAACATAGACTCTGGTCATCACAGTTGACCGTCCAGACCACACTACAGCAGATAGACAGATCCAAGCACCAACCTGGTCTCAGAGCATTTCATAATATTCTGCACGTAATTTCGAGACACTCCATTTAGTATGGTAGGTTACATTTGGTATGGTTACATAAGACAGATGGTTATATAACCATGTATAACACGAACATCTAGAAAAGATTGCGAGTTCAAATCTCATCACGGACATCTTTAGCAACTTTTCAACTACTTACTACTTTTTAGCTACTTTGCAAATACTTAGCATGTTAGCTAACCCTTCCCCTAAGCCTAACCTTAACCCTTTAAGCTGCCCTTTCACATTTAGCTAACCTTTCACGTAACTCTAACCTTAAACCTTTTAGCTAATCTTCCCCTAAGCTTAACCCTAACCTTAACCATTTAACCTAACTCATAAACTTAACCCTAACCTAGCTAATGTTAGCGAGCTAGCTAATGTTAGCCACCTAGCTAGAATTCGCAACATATTACACGTTTTGTAAAATCCTAATATATTGTATGTTTTGCAAATTCTGAACATATAATATGAATTGTAATTCGTAACATATCATACGAAATGGGTGATGGACATCTACCAATCAACACACACCATACCAAATGTAACATATCATACTAAATAGATTATCCCAGCTTTACATACAGAATAATATGAAATGCTCTGAGACCAGGTTGCAACCGCAGGTGCTCCATGAGAGAAGGCACTGCCCCATCAATCTCAGCTGCAGCACCAGCAGGCTCCGAGACACCATCTTTCAGTGCCTCACAGACAGCATCCCGACCCCCTGCAATATAGAGAGGGGACATGCACCATCACATGAAGGGGACAAGAATGAGTTTTCTTAGAAAACACCAACAGAAAGCAAAAACATGTCTGTTAGCGATAGAAGACAGAATCAGAATATGTTTGAGATGCAATGTCGAGTTTCTGCATACTTTGTGCATACGTCATTGAATTATCAAAGTTGTAATTTTGCAGTCCCAACATTCTTCATTTTTATTATGCTTAATTTTGAGAGTATTTAAATGAAATGTTCCTTGCCACAAATCGTACTTTGTAGTACTATTCTTGTTTGAGGTTTTTATTATTACTAATACTGTTATTGAGATACTAATACTACTATTGTTATTGAGATACTAATACTACTACTGTTATTGAGATACTAATACTACTATTCTTATTGAGATACTAATACTACTATTGTTATTGAGATACGAATACTACTATTGTTATTGAGATACTAATACTACTATTGTTATTGAGATACTAATACTACTATTGTTATTGAGATACTAATACTACTATTGTTATTGAGATACTAATACTACTATTGTTATTGAGATACTAATACTACTATTGTTATTGAGATACTAATACTACTATTGTTATTGAGATACTAATACTACTATTGGTATTGAGATACTAATACTACTATTGTTATTGAGATACTAATACCACTATTGGTATTGAGATACTAATACTACTATTGTTATTGAGATACTAATACTACTATTGTTATTGAGATACTAATACTACTATTGTTATTGAGATACTAATACTACTATTGTTATTGAGATACTAATACTACTATTGTTATTGAGATACTGTTAATGAGATACTAATACTACTATTGTTATTGAGATACTAATACTACTATTGTTATTGAGATATTGTTAATGAGCTACTAATACTACTATTGTTATTGAGATACTAATACTACTATTGTTATTGAGATACTGTTAATGAGATACTAATACTACTATTGTTATTGAGATACTAATACTACTATTGTTATTGAGATATTGTTAATGAGCTACTAATACTACTATTGTTATTGAGATACTAATACTACTATTGTTATTGAGATACTGTTAATGAGATACTATTATTGAGTTCTCTGAGTGTGATGTAAATACCATTTTATTTTTGTAAACCCTATCAGTCCTCTGGTGTGTTGAACTCTTAGGCTGTTGCTTATCTTTTCGTATTAACACTATGATGTACGAAGGCAATAAAGGGAAACGATGCCACTGATTTTATAGCTCCTCATACTCCCTGTAACATTGACATACATCATGAAAACAGTGGTGCCTTCAACAAAGCTGGTTGTTAGCGAACGGTAACTAATGTTCATGTCTGAAAGTAAAGGGCAGCATCAATCACCATAGAAAATCAGACAGACTTCACCGACGGATTTCTTTTCTAGTTTTTTTTACTGTTGTATTCATTTACATATAAGTAGATAGGTAGCTAAAACACTACCTTGTTTCAGTCAATCATTACTTCTTAAGAAGCAATAAACAAATAAAAGGACAGCATTCAAGTGCTCAACGTATTGTAACAAAAACATGGCAGTAGTTGGTACATTTATCAGCAAGGCACCAAAGGTATTAATGTCTGATTTGTTTGTCCCTGGTTGTTTTGAGAGGTTTCCTGAATAATTACAAAACCTACTCCTGGATTGTGAGTGTTAAAAACATGAAAATAAAATAAAAAAATAACAAATTGAAAAAAAATACTGAAATATTTCCTTCTGTCTATTGTACCAGCGATGACTCCTCCAAACCCTGCCTTATACGTGAAGAGAGAGAGAAATGTGGGAGGGGCTTAGATAAGGGGTTAGACCATACCCTTCTCTCATTGGTCAGTGGAGGAGAGAAAATGGAGTGTGTGGGGGGGGTGAAAAGAATGTGATTAATACAAGTCCTCATGACGAGTGCAGTGGCATTCCTACTTATTCATACAGACAGACCGAGTAAAAAACACAAGCATATTGTCATCAGAGTTCAGTTCACAGAGCCAGAGAAGAGGGAGCTCCACACAGGACCCTCCCCTCCTCTTTAGCCACACTATAAGGCAGAACAGAGACAAGGATTGGTTGATAACACCTGCCAATCGATGACTCTGACCTGACGCCCCTCCTCCGGCGCTACCTTCCCACTCCTCAGTGGAGGTGGGCGTTGAGGTCGTACTTCTCACAGAACTTGTCTGTGAAGGGGATGCAGGTGAGCAGCTCACACCAGTCACACTTGATGGGGTAGACATAGAAAAGCACCACGAGGCCGGCGAACAGCCCCAAGAACACCACCAGGAAGACGATGATCTGCAGCCGCTTGCGGTACATGTCCATGCGTCCGAAGCTGATGTAGGGCAGGAAGGCGAAGGACAAGAAGAAGCCAGAGATGAAGCCAAAGATGTGGGCAAAGTTGTCGATCCAGGGCAGCAGGCCGAAGGCGAAGAGGAAGAGCACCACACACAGCAGCTTGATGAAGGCCCGCCACGGCTGGGCCAGGATCTGCCAGCTCTGGAACAGCTCCACAAACAGGCAGGCCAGGATGCCAAACTGGGAGCCTGCCGGACCCACCTGACGGAGGGAAGGGGAGAGAGAGGGACCGGTCAGTCAGTGGAAAAGGTCAACATAGAAATACTCAGCACCTAGACACATTCTATTAGACACATTCTATGAGCTGCACAAAACAATGAAAAATCCCCCCCCAGTCTGAACCATACATCTTGTCTCTCTCATCTGACACTATTACCAGTCATGTGTTCTGAGCTGTCCAAATTGAACCCTACATATTGAGGTGTGTGTGTTAGTGTGTGTTATGGGGTTTATTAAGACCTCTGCTCTGTAGGGCAGGAAGATGGCGCTGGCTAGGTTGCCGGTGATGCCAGACAGGATGTATATGATGGAGATCCTCAGCCAGCCTGCCAGCTTCTCCAGGTCTCTCAGGATGGTCATCTGGAAGCACACTGACACCATGCAGTGAAGGATCCTACAGGGGGACAGAAAGACACGTTACACCATGATGTAAAGGATCCTACAGGGGGACAGAAAGACACGTTACACCATGATGTGAAGGATTCTACAGGGGGACAGAAAGACACGTTACACCATGCAGTGAAGGATCCTACAGGGGGACAGAAAGACACGTTACACCATGATGTGAAGGATCCTACAGGGGGACAGAAAGACACGTTACACCATGATGTGAAGGATCCTACAGGGGGACAGAAAGACACGTTACACCATGATGTGAAGGATCCTACAGGGGGACAGAAAGACACGTTACCCCATGCAGTGAAGGCTCCTACAGGGGGACAGAAAGACACGTTACACCATGATGTGAAGGATCCTACAGGGGGACAGAAAGACACGTTACCCCACACAGTGAAGGATCCTACAGGGGGACAGAAAGACACGTTACACCATGATGTGAAGGATCCTACAGGGGGACAGAAAGACACGTTACACCATGATGTGAAGGATCCTACAGGGGGACAGAAAGACACATTACCCCACGCAGTGAAGGATCCTACAGGGGGACAGAAAGACACGTTACACCATGATGTGAAGGATCCTACAGGGGGACAGAAAGACACGTTACCCCACGCAGTGAAGGATCCTACAGCGTGTATGCGTGTGAATGGAAGATGGAAGGATCCAGCTAATCCGGCTGCTGTGAGAAGACACCTCCACAGCCAGCCAACCAGGGATCTCTACGTTATCCAGCATCAACATTTCTCTGCTGCCTGTCTATCTTCTCAAGCCTAATGAGGGCTGCTGCCTGCAGAGGACACTTCCTTTAATTACCCCGGAGAGGAGAGAGAGGAGAGCAGAGGAGACAGATAAGAGGCAGCAGAGAGATGAAGTTGGACTGCTATTCTGCTCCCTCCTCTTCCTCAAGAGTGGTACGTTAGTGTACACTCAGCTCCTTCTACTAATATAGGCTCATGACATCTGCGCTGTGGAACCACTGACAGTCTGACTGAAGATGTCAAAGACATTAATGAGGGGCTTGAAGAAGGAGTTATTGGAGAAAGTGTACGTGAAACATAATGAATCAGTGAGAGGACACATAATTGGTCACCCAACGGAACGAATCGTAGGCCACCCTTCTGCCTCATTATAATACAGCTGCTCCAGGGATGGCTAACAGTATAGTACCGGTCAAATGTATTAAAAGCTGCTAAGATGGACAGAGGATTTGTGATGAAACGGCAGAGGCCACTTACCCAGCGTGCAGGAAGAGAGAGAGCCACAGTCTGTAGAACTGGTCTGGGATCTCTGGGTTGAGGAAAGGCAGCAGGCCACACACATCATCCATGCAGTGGACCTGGGGGAGGAGGGTAGAATACATCACCTACAGGACACCATCTCTCTCTGTCTCTGTTGGCACACACGCCAAACCGCACACACAATAGCATAACCGATACCCACTGGATTTACAATAACTTTTTTTTTACTGTCATGCATTTTCATTTGACACGTGTTGCGGAATGAACACATCATACTTAGAATGAAGAACCTTATGTGTGAATATATTTACTTGTGCCCTGGATATTCTGTACCTCAGAGCAGAGGGGATCACAGTGAGGACAATTTGCCTACTCAGTAGGGTATTGTGTGGCACCCTTTACGGTGATTAAACACTATACACTCTCACAGCTTAAACCTTCCTCTGCTCCTCAACGGCTGCCTCCGACTCAGCCTGTCTCATTATCCTAGTTGGAACGGGGCCGGGGTTATGGTCTGGGTTATGTCTTTTGTAGGTCTGGGGCTATCGTATCCATCCTACTAGCTAGCCACTAAAGATGACTCGGCGATATCCTAATGCAACGTAATCGTCAGATATTCATGGGGTAGAGAGATGCTTACTTACTTGGGAGCAGAGAGTAGCCTCCTCGTGGAAGTAGCCCCTCATGAAGTCACAATACTCCCTGGACGTGATCTCACACCTGAGGAACAGGAGAACCACAGCATGACCTCATGACCACACACTCCCTTGACTCCTCCCCTTCCTGTGCACTGATAGGTCATGAATAGACACATGGTGACCACTACATTGCGTACATACTGCTGCTTTACCAGATCAGTGCAGATGAAGGCAAGAGGGGAGAGGAAGTCCATAATAGATTTTTGAGATGGAGCCCCTGCCTTGTTTAAACATCCATCTACCAACTACATGTACCACAGACAAAGGCAAATCAACACCACAGTGTCAATAGTAAATAGACTCATAGGAATGTGTGTGTTGTGTCTGGCGTGAATGTTTACATGTTTGGTTTTGTATGTAGGCTCTCCTCACCTCCCTTTTGTGCCGATGCAGCAGGGCCGGCCTGTGATGGTGCAGTCTATGTGAGGCAGGTTGGTGTGGTTCCCTGTGTTGTACCTGGTGCAAACCTAAAAACACAGCCAGAGGTAACAAGGAGACACTGACTTACTGGCAGGTCCTCTGACCTCTCACCCTTCTCATCATGACCAATGGGGTTCCACAATACTCACTGGCCACTTGGTGATGTCATCGGGCCATTCATGCGGTGCCACCGATGCTGGCTCTAGACAAATCCTGTCGTGGGGAGAAAAATATTGATGAAATATTAGTATGGATATACAGTTCAGTCAGTGGTCCCAATAAGCACACAGTGTAACTACAGTAGCATGAGGAGTGTGACGGCGTACTGCTGAATGTAAGAGTGGTTCTCTCACCGGGGGTCCTGATGGCACACTGAGCCGTACTGCCTGTCTCTGCCCTCCAGCTGAGGGGTGCTGTGATGCCGCGGCCACTTCACCCACACGGCCAGAGTACTCTGAGACAAAACAAAGATGGAAAGGAAAACAGATTGACCCCTGAATAGCTCTTTCGTGGAGGTAGAGTGCAAAAGAGTGAGAGAGACAGAGAGAGAGAGAGAGAGAATCGGTCGGCTCAGGGACTCACGACTCACCGAACACTCATCCTCTGAGGTCTGTAGACAGCCGGAGCGGTCGTTGCGTACACAGCAGGCAGAGTCTCTCTCTATGTCTCGCTTGTCCCGGATCAGGTCGTGCACCTGCCGGTCCTGACGCATGCAGGGAGAGTACTTGGCCCCCAGGTGGATCAGAGCCTCCTAACGAGGGAGACAGATGGCATGCAGACAGTCAGGAATAGACACACAGAACACCATCACTTTATCAGGCCTAGTTAAAGCGCCCACATAAGTACCTCCCAAACTGAAAGGATAGGACATATCTGGTCATGGACCAGAATGTTTGAATGAAAAAAAGGGGAGCAATGTGAATGTGCTTACTGAACTGGGCCCGACCCAGAAGTTCTCTTGTTGTACAAACTTGACGTTTTCATATACACCTTTGTTTCTTAGAACCTGGGGAGGAAAACATGTCATATTTCAAGTTGATCCTGGAAGGATGGAACAGAAGGTCATAACGACTGTAAGACCGTTGTAAAGCTGTAACGATTCGTTCAGACGTTTCTTGATTTTGGTTTTGGATTATTTGATTGAAATTTCACTGCACTGTTAGGAGCTAGTAACACAAGCATTTCACTGCACTGTTAGGAACTAGTAACACAAGCGTTTCACTGCACTGTTAGGAGCTAGTAACACAAGCATTTCACTGCACTGTTAGGAACTAGTAACACAAGCATTTCACTGCACTGTTAGGAACTAGTAACACAAGCATTTCACTGCACTGTTAGGAGCTAGTAACACAAGCATTTCACTGCACTGTTAGGAACTAGTAACACAAGCGTTTCACTGCACTGTTAGGAACTAGTAACACAAGCATTTCACTGCACTGTTAGGAGCTAGTAACACAAGCATTTCACTGCACTGTTAGGAACTAGTAACACAAGCGTTTCACTGCACTGTTAGGAACTAGTAACACAAGCATTTCACTGCACTGTTAGGAGCTAGTAACACAAGCGTTTCACTGCACTGTTAGGAGCTAGTAACACAAGCGTTTCACTGCACTGTTAGGAACTAGTAACACAAGCGTTTCACTGCACTGTTAGGAGCTAGTAACACAAGCGTTTCACTGCACTGTTAGGAACTAGTAACACAAGTGTTTCACTGCACTGTTAGGAACTAGTAACACAAGCGTTTCACTGCACTGTTAGGAACTAGTAACACAAGCATTTCACTGCACTGTTAGGAACTAGTAACACAAGCGTTTCACTGCACTGTTAGGAACTAGTAACACAAGCATTTCACTGCACTGTTAGGAGCTAGTAACACAAGCGTTTCACTGCACTGTTAGGAGCTAGTAACACAAGCGTTTCACTGCACTGTTAGGAACTAGTAACACAAGCGTTTCACTGCACTGTTAGGAGCTAGTAACACAAGCGTTTCACTGCACTGTTAGGAACTAGTAACACAAGTGTTTCACTGCACTGTTAGGAACTAGTAACACAAGCGTTTCACTGCACTGTTAGGAACTAGTAACACAAGCATTTCACTGCACTGTTAGGAACTAGTAACACAAGCGTTTCACTGCACTGTTAGGAACTAGTAACACAAGCGTTTCACTGCACTGTTAGGAACTAGTAACACAAGCGTTTCACTGCACTGTTAGGAACTAGTAACACAAGCATTTCACTGCACTGTTAGGAACTAGTAACACAAGCATTTCACTGCACTGTTAGGAACTAGTAACACAAGCATTTCACTGCACTGTTAGGAGCTAGTAACACAAGCGTTTCACTGCACTGTTAGGAGCTAGTAACACAAGCGTTTCACTGCACTGTTAGGAACTAGTAACACAAGCGTTTCACTGCACTGTTAGGAGCTAGTAACACAAGCGTTTCACTGCACTGTTAGGAACTAGTAACACAAGTGTTTCACTGCACTGTTAGGAACTAGTAACACAAGCGTTTCACTGCACTGTTAGGAACTAGTAACACAAGCGTTTCACTGCACTGTTAGGAGCTAGTAACACAAGCATTTCACTGCACTGTTAGGAACTAGTAACACAGGCATTTCACTGCACTGTTAGGAACTAGTAACACAAGCATTTCACTGCACTGTTAGGAACTAGTAACACAAGCATTTCACTGCACCCGCAATAACACCTGCTAATCTGTGTACGCGACCAATAAACTTTGATTTGACCAGGGAAGTGAGGTGGTACTCACAGAATCAACCGTCTCGTGCTGGGAGAAGCCCACGGGGGCGATGCCATAGATGCAGACAGCCAGGATGGTGATCAGCAAGTGGACAACAGTGATCCAGTACGTAAAGAAAGGCCTGATGGAAACACAATGTCCACATTAGAAAACAACGGTTTTAACACTAGAAGTGCTCTACTCTACACCAACGGTCTCATATATTGGACACGCTGAGCCTCAGCATGGTCTTAGAGACCATTACCTATGGTCATCCATGTCCTCTATCTGCCTCTTCACATAGCTGTCGATGCGCTTGCGGTAGGTCCGGTTGGTGAGCTTCCCCACCATGCCCAGCCCGTAGGGCCTCTTCTCCCGAGCGAACAGCTTCTTGACGGGCACAACGATGCGCTGCCCCCGTCGCTGTCCGTTCACACTCACCACCTCCTGCCGCAAGGGCACCTTGGGCGGTCCTGGGGTCCCCTCTTTGGCCTTACGCCACCCTCGCTCCAGAGGCCTGGGAGGGGAGGGGAGACAGAGAGGAGGATGGGTAAAGTCAGTTTAAAGAGGAACCCACCACAGAACCGACCGTGGGGAGAGTGTGGGTTCTCTTTTAACCAAACACTGTGTCAACACAACTGGATGGTTGACTGAGATGCTCTGGTAGTGTATTGGATTTTGGTAACAGGAAACCAAAGATAGTGTAGTCATTTCGGATGTTTCTGTGTACTTGTTGTCATGATGAGTGTGCCTGACTCACAGCATGAGATGGCTCCTCTCCAGTTCACTCTTGTCCAGAGCGCTGCCGGTCAACTCCGTCTCGTCCAGCTTACTGCCCTCCTCCTGCATCACATCAATCATAGCCGCCTCCGACGGAGACTCAAACACCTCGTCAGCGTATGTGGACAACTCCTCCTGCATCAGACAGTCCTGGGGGAGGGATTGGGAGGGGGTAGGCCAGGTCTGAGAACAGTAGTGGGTGGGAACTAGGCACAGGAGATTTCCCTGGTCAGCTCACACATGGTTAAGGAAAAACTCCTGGCCGTAATGAAAACACGCGGCCAATCACAGGCCTTTAGACTCTATCCCAGGCTGCAACTCTGTTAGAGACCTACAGGGGGTGCTGTATGATCTCTTTTAGATGGAGGCTTGAGATGAGTTTCTAACTAGAGTAGATGAGGACATGTCCTTACTCTGGCGAAGAAGGATGTGTCCAGCTCATCAGGTAAGTCCACCACGTCCTCCTCCATGAAGCTGGCAGGGGTGAAGCTGCGTCTCTGCATCCGCCGCAGGGTGACGTTTTCCCGCAGGGGGCGCCCCTGAGACGCACACACACACATAACAACACAACACACACTATAAGCTGTCACCTAGCACAGCAGGCTGTAGTGTTATGTCTAGTGCCATACAGCAAACAAACGGTGCAGACACACAAACACACACACACACACACACACACACACACACACACACACACACACACACACTAACATTGAGTTGAGTGTATTTTTGCATGTCAGAATTGTTGGAGATAGTACCTCATAATTATTACACATGCATAGTAGGCATATCAGAGCTTGAGTACCCATGTTTGTTCATTCCTCCATGTCACTCTTGCACTTCCAAAACGGTAAGCTCTTTCATAACAGTAGTCCTAAGCACAGCACTGCTGCTCTTGAACATGCAGCACAGCACATATTGTGGTCTCCCTCAACACTGAATGGCACAACACAACACCGAGATAACACAATGTGTCCTTTAGAAAATAAATGTGTCCGCCCCGATGGAACTCAGTGTTGTTCTAGAACGCCGGAGGCTGACAGATTCCACACAACTGATCAGGCCATGCTGTTTCACTGAGGGTACCTTATCGATTAAGGGAAGAGTTTGGTCATAGTGGTACTGGGTGGGTATGGTTTGGATCTGTGTGTACAGTACAGTAGAGGGCTTTAGCAGCTGAAATAATAAATCACTTCCTTCAATAGAATGTCTCGTCACACAGCAAGCTCACCTTAACCAGAGCTGCTGCTGCTCTGAAGCTCATCTTGGCGACAGACTCCCTCTTGCGTCGCCGCGGCAGCCGGTTGAGGCCTGAGCGGGAGGAGGTGAAGGAGCAGAGGGAGGTGGCGCCGGGGGTGACGGGGGTCTGGGGCACGCTGTAACCGTCCACCTCCTCCACCATACGGAACGCACGCCCCCTCGCCAACGGGTCCACGATCTGAAGATGACAGACACAGGCAGCGCGGTTAAGAGCGGGCTATCTAGGACTGAGTGTATATCGTGAAACTGGATTAAGTTCGAATAATCAACCTAGACTCTAAATGAAAAAAATACTGTGGGGTACCACAGGAGACAAATATTGATACATCCACAATGAAACCCTCACTGAGGTACAAAAGTAGTATAGGTATAATGACCCAAATATATAGATGACAGAGGTACCATACCTTCTGCATGCCAAAGGCGTGTGCTGAGGAGGGTACGTAGAGGGGCGGGGGCGTCTCGGTGCTGGTCAGAGAGATGTTGTCCTGACTGGACAGGTCCATCTGCCGGATCGCCTGGGGCTTCAGACGGCCATAGCGCATGCTGCAGTGGCGTAGACTCTTCCTCTGCCATTTCTGAGTGGCATCGCCGTCCTTACTGACCCCGAACCAGTCCGCTGTGCCCCTGACACCACAAACACCAGCCACTCAGTCCACGGGAAGCACACATCTCACCTCACAAACTCCACCCTACCCACAGAACTCTCTCCGATCACCTAGCTCCGCAGTACTTCTCTCGTAGAGGGAGTCTGTTAACTCCAGCTATCTAGCACAGAGTGCGTCAGTAAATGGCCAGAGAGATATAGAGCTGTTATTAGATGTACCTCCTCAAAGCCCTGTTTGGAAGACTCCTCTAGTAACAGACCATCAGCCAGAGAGAGAGGGAATAAGCCCAGACATGTTCCAGTCCAGGCACACACCCACATGCCCACACCCACCCACCCACCCACACACACACCACACACCACGTCGCTTTCATGGGTCTGGTGTATATTGTATTACTTTGCCTGCCTTTGCAGCATTACAGCACAGTAATAAGTCATAAACATTTGAATCAATGTAAAGACTGAACTTTCTCCACTCTCAAAGCATGCTGGAGGCATTCTGTTGCTGGAATCCGCAAAAAAAAAATCTGTCAATTTTCTCCAGATGACTAACTTTAGAATAAAGAGATTTTTGGAATGGACTATTCTATTACAATTTGACCCCGTTAAAGGAGTAGTTCACTATTTTACAACATGTTTCCTTGCGCTGAAAGTAGTCTATGGGCCTGGAGAAGCTAATCTACAGTTCAGTTCTCTTTAAACATCCACTACAAACTTCAGCTAACTTTAGCCACTATGGACTTTTTTCCTTTAACGAGTCGGGGTCCCGACGTGAATGATATACTGCTCTCCCGGGGACAGACCCAGATTCTTCTGAGAATTTGTAGGCGATTGAATAAACCCCCACTTCTGCTAGCAAACGTGCAATCTTTGGAAAATAAAATTGTCGTCCTACGTGGAAGATGAAACTATCAATGGGACATTCAAAACTGTAATATCTTATGCTTGTAAGTCGCTCTGGATAAGAGCGTCTGCTAAATGACTTAAATGTAAATGCTTAACGGAGTCGTGGCTGAACGACGACAGGTGGCTGGCTATACGCTTTATCGGCAGGATAGAACAGCGGCGTCTGGTAAGACCAGGGGCGGCAGACTATGTATATTTGTAAATAATAGCTGGTGCACGATATCTAAGGAAGTCTCAAGGTTTTGCTCACCTGAGTTAGAGTATCTCATGATAAGCTGTAGACCACACTATCATCAAAAATGATATTTCCGATTAGTAACCATCACAACTACCCACTACTCGTTTTCTCATGGCTCCCTCTTGTTCCTCTGCAGAAGACATATGGTGAGCAATATGTTTGGAGCATCGAAACACAACAAAATCACAGTATCAAATTGCAATACATATATAATCGTGAGAATCATGATAATATCGTATCATGAGGTCCCTGGCAATTCCAAGCCCTACCTCCTAGCAACAGTTATTATAGCCCACTAAACTCCTACTGTACCTGTTGCATGTAAAGGATTATTCTGGGTAATATGGACGGATCATCTGAAATACTGTGTCCTGTGTTCCTCTGGGTTGTGGACGGATGTACTATCTCTATCAGTCTGTTAGTGACATGATTGAATTTCTGGCATTCCAGACCAGCTGCCCTGTCCTCCAGGTCGTGGCGTGTCATCAGAGTGTGTCAGCCTGCCATCCGTGACCTCGGAGACTATAAATAGACCTCTGCCTGATGGAACATCTGGAGCGCCTCTCTACCGCTCTGCCTCTCTCTCTCTACCTCCCCGCCTCTCTCTCTCTACCTCTCCGCCTCTCTCTCTCCGCCTCTCTCTCTCTACCTCTCCGCCTCTCTCTCTCTTCCTCTCCGCCTCTCTCTCTCTTCCTCTGCCCCTCTCTCTCGCTCTCCACCTCTGCCCCCTCTCTCGCTCTCCACCTCTGCCCCCCTCTCTCGCTCTCCACCTCTGCCCCCTCTCTCGCTCTTCACCTCTGCCCCCTCTCTTGCTCTCTACCTCTGCCCCCCTCTCTCGCTCTCGCTCTCTGCCCCCCTCTCTCGCTCTCTTCCTCTGCCCCCTCTCTCGCTCTCTACCTCTGTCCCCCTCTCTCGCTCTCTCTCTCTACCTCTGCCCCCTCTCTTGCTCTCTCTCTCTAACTCTGCCCCCTCTCTCGCTCTCAACCTCTGCCCCCCTCTCTCGCTCTCTCTCTCGCTCTCTACCTCTGCCCCTCACGCTCTCTACCTCTGCCCCCTCTCTCGCTCTCTACCTCTGCCCCCCTCTCTCGCTCTCTACCTCTACCTCTGCCCCCTCTCTCGCTCTCTACCTCTGCCCCCCTCTCTCACGCTCTACCTCTGCCCCCTCTCTCACTCTCTACCTCTACCCCCTCTCTCGCTCTCTCTCACACTCTCTACCTCTGCCCCTCACACGCTCTCTACCTCTGCCCTCCTCTCTCTCTCTCTACCTCTGCCCCCCTCTCTCGCTCTCTACCTCTGCCCCCCTCTCTCGCTCTCTACCTCTGCCCCCCTCTCTCGCTCTCTACCTCTGTCCCCCTCTCTCGCTCTCTACCTCCGCCCCCTCTCTCGCTCTCTACCTCTGCCCCTCTCACGCTCTCTACCTCTGCCCCTCTCTCGCTCTCTACCTCTGCCCCTCTCTCGCTCTCTACCTCTGCCCCTCTCACGCTCTCTACCTCTGCCCCCCTCTCTCTCTCTCTACCTCTGCCCCCTCTCACGCTCTCTACCTCTGCCCCTCACATGCTCTCTACCTCTGCCCCCCTCTCTCGCTCTCTACCTCTGCCCCCCTCTCTCGCTCTCTACCTCTGCCCCCTCTCTCGCTCTCTACCTCTGCCCCCCTCTTTCGCTCTCTACCTCTGCCCCCCTCTCTCGCTCTCTACCTCTGCCCCCTCTCTCGCTCTCTACCTCTGCCCCCCTCTCTCACTCTCTACCTCTGCCTCGCTCTCTCTCTTTTTAGTGGCATGGGAAACATATGTTTATCAAATTAGATTTGTTTTCAAATTCTTTGTGGGTCTGTGTAATCTGAAGGAAATGTGTGTCTCTAATATGGTCATACATTTGGCAGGAGGTTAGGAAGTGCAGCTCAGTTTCCATCTCATTTTGTGGGCAGTGTGCACATAGCCTGTCTTCTCTTAAGAGCCAAGTCTGCCTTTGGCGGCCTTTCTCAAAAGCAAACTCTCTCCCTCTGCCCCTCTCTCTCTCTCTCTGCCTCTTTTTTTCCGTGAGCTGTTGTTTTCTATTGAATCATATAATCTGTACATTCAATAAGGATCACAATACAATGTTCTCTGCCTCTGCCAGTAATCTAATCAGGTGCTGCAGAAGGCCACGCTAACCCAACCCTGCCGTAATACACAAACTAACCAGAATGGCTTAGTTTAAAGAGCAGCTCAGGTTATTTTAAGACTCAAACGCAATTATGGTTTTTTAGTGACTGTAACATCAAATCAGTGGACATGTATTCTATGGTCATAAAGTCTGAGGCGACATTATTGTTGCTTAGTCTTTGGTCTGACCACAACGGAATGTGTTGGTTGTTGTGTATTCCAGGAAAATGGCAGGTCCCTGTGTTAGGCCCCTTTATTATGACCAATTCAGTGTGAGTCAGATGTGTCAATGTGGTGAGTCATATAACAACACCAGTCATAGCACAGAGAGAAAATCAACAGCACCCATGAAGAGGCTTATAGCTATAGGCAATGGAAGACAGTTCATTCAAGCTGTGTCTTTATGTCTGATGCAGTATTCTATCTTACAGAGAGCCTGCACTCTCTTGATAATTCTCTCTGTTCTGAACTTCATACTCTTTGTACTCTCCAGATCTGAGCCACCACCAACATGACCTAGGACACAAACATTGGTGGGGTAAACACTTAGCTAAACCTGTGTCAATATGCTATCCATCACAAGATGTTCTGGCTTCCCATGGTTGCACACTGTATGTTAATGTAATGTAATCAGACAGGAAGTGCTGTCCTCATTGGCCAGTGTACTGTAGGCCCAGTCTGACCTCTGACCTCTGGCCTGCAGTACCTGAGCAGGGTTCTGGAGAGAGAGTGATGCTTCCTGGGGCCGCGGCGAGATGCCCGCTGACCCTTAACGGGCACTGTGTTAATCCGCTCAAAGTGCACCCTCCTGCTGCTGGAGACGGGCAGGGGGAGAGGGTAGGAAGGTGAGAGGAGGAGGAGGACAGGGCAGGGGACAGGGGGAGAGGGTAGGAAGGTGAGAGGAGGAGGAGGACAGGGCAGGGGACAGGGGGAGAGGGTAGGAAGGTGAGAGAAGGAGGAGGACAGGGCAGGGGACAGGGGGAGAGGGTAGGAAGGTGAGAGGAGGAGGAGGAGGACAGGGAAGGGGGCAGGGGGAGAGGGTAGGAAGGTGAGAGGAGGAGGACAGGGCAGGGGACAGGGGGAGAGGGTAGGAAGGTGAGAGGAGGAGGAGGACAGGGCAGGGGACAGGGGGACAGGGTAGGAAGGTGAGAGGAGGAGGACAGGGTAGGGGACAGGGGGAGAGGGTAGGAAGGTGAGAGGAGGAGGAGGAGGAGGAGGACAGGGAAGGGGGCAGGGGGAGAGGGTAGGAAGGTGAGAGGAGGAGGACAGGGCAGGGGACAGGGGGAGAGGGTAGGAAGGTGAGAGGAGGAGGACAGGGCAGGGGACAGGGGGAGAGGGTAGGAAGGTGAGAGGAGGAGGACAGGGCAGGGGACAGGGGGAGAGGGTAGGAAGGTGAGAGGAGGAGGACAGGGCAGGGGACAGGGGGACAGGGTAGGAAGGTGAGAGGAGGAGGAGGAGGACAGGGAAGGGGGCAGGGGGAGAGCGGCGGAAGGTGAGAGGTGGAGGACAGGGCAGGGGACAGGGGGAGAGGATAGGAAGGTGAGAGGAGGAGGACAGGGCAGGGGACAGGGGGAGAGGGTAGGAAGGTGAGAGGAGGAGGAGGAGGACAGGGAAGGGGGCAGGGGGAGAGGGTAGGAAGGTGAGAGGAGGAGGACAGGGCAGGGGACAGGGGGAGAGGGTAGGAAGGTGAGAGGAGGAGGACAGGGCAGGGCAGGGGACAGGGGGAGAGGGTAGGAAGGTGAGAGGAGGAGGAGGAGGACAGGGAAGGGGGCAGGGGGAGAGGGTAGGAAGGTGAGAGGTGGAGGACAGGGCAGGGGACAGGGGGAGAGGGTAGGAAGGTGAGAGGTGGAGGACAGGGAAGGGGACAGGGGGAGAGGGTAGGAAGGTGAGAGGTGGAGGACAGGGCAGGGCAAGAAAGAGAAGGAAAGAGAAGGAGAGAAGAAGAGGTGGTGAGCAAGAAACAGCATCTAGAAAAGCGATAAAGACAGATATAGTGCAAAAAGGAGTAAAGCTTTTCAAGCATTGTAATTGTGAAGGGAAATCAAGTTTGAACATGCATTAGAATCATACACACTGACCAGACAACGAACCAGGCATGCAGAGGGTTTCCCAACTCATTCATTTAGACTGTTGAAGAATCAATGCACACAATCACAGCCACAGTTATTTCAACTTTTATACACTGTAATATGAGCTCATCTGCAGACCCAGACAGGCACTTTGATAAAACACACCACAAACACCTACAAATACCAGTCTGTCCTGTCAAACAAATACAGAAGTCTGGTAAAAAATCAATATGCAATCAAACCGCCAAACTGAAGTGGGTGGGGGGAATGAGGCAGAGAAACAGACAGTATGCTCTCATGCCTTGTTACTGGCATCACACAAGTAGCCTACAGTAACACAAACTGGTCAAAAACATGCCATCCATGACTTACAGATCTGGATATAACATGCTTATTTCACACCATCATGACAAGTTCATAATCAAATATTTTCAGTGGGCCCACTGCTCAGCACCAAATCCCATGAAGGTCGTACGATTCCATGTCACAAACATGATCTAACCAATCAAGGTGTCCTTCAGTAGCTCCAGAGTGTTGATATGCTCCCCTTACCTCTTGATGGTCTGTGTGATGGAGGACTGGCGTAGCAGGGGCGGCCGGCGGGGGTCAGAGAGGTCGCGAGGCGGGGACCGGAGGTGGGAGGGCTCCACTGGCATGCTGATACTGCGGAGGAAACCCTGGCGCTTCACCGGCTGCAGTGGGGGGGGGGGGGGGGGGGGAGATTCACAGAGATTCACATACAGTTACAACAGACCACAACACAACACTGTGGGAGAGACTGAGAAAGCAGGGAGAAGAATGAAGACAAAGACCCAGAGAAGAAGTGTGGGATACAAGGAAAGGCACGCAGAGAGAGAGAGAGAGAGAGAGAGAGTGAGAGAGAGTGAGAGAGAGTGAGAGAGAGAGAGAGAGAAAAAGAAAGAGAGTGAAAGAGAGAAAAATAAAGAGTGAACAATAGGGATAAAGAGAGAGAGAGAGAGAGAGAGAGTGTGTGTGTGTGTGTGCTGCACCTGAACAAAGGTGGGTGGCTCGTCCAGGGACGCCTGAGCGGTGGGAATGTCCAGTCTGAGCCATGGAGGCTTCTTCCTCTGCAGGCTGCTGGTGCTCTCATGGCGTGGTTCAGCCATGCTCCCAACACCACCCCACGCCTCCCACCTACAGGGAGAGAGAGAGATGAGATTGATACATATCCATCCTACAAGTGTAATCACATCCTCTTCGTCCCTCAGGAGTTTCATTTGAAAGTCTAACGCAACAATTTGTAAATGAAAGCCTGAGAGCATCCCGATAATGATTTGATTTGAAACTTTGATTGGATGTTAAAAGCTTGTGTTGCAGAGTCATTACACAAGATGGTGCTGATGAGCCTTGAGTCACCCCATGTGACAGGGTCTGTACTACTGTCATAAAACCAGTTAGAAAAGCAGAGAGCGCCAAATGGAGAGATTACCAGACCACAGCTGTTTACTCTTACCCAGAAAGAAGCACAGGGAACCATTTAACAAACCAATAAATATTTGTGCAGCGGGAGTGGGGAAGTTTATGATCTAAGGACTAATCCCGAAATGCCAGAGATTAAATTGAACTTCATCCCACCTTGTTGTTATATATTGCTCTATTCTCGGCCTATCCCCCGCCAGGCATTTGTGGGAGAGCCTATATTGCTAGGTCTTTTCCCATGATGCAGCCTCGAGACCACAGGTGGCGCAATGGGCCTCCGTCAGAGAAACCTCCTCATCCCTAGAGCATCGTTATCAACAATCCTTCCCTTCAGCTTGGGTTCTCTCACAGTCTCACTTATCTCTCTGTTTGCAATATCCTGTTATTTTCCTCACTGCTGATTATGGTCAAATAATACCGTGTCCTTCAAACACCAGGGTGGCACTCTTAAAGTGCTCTGAGACATCCTCCTCGGGGCCATCATAGGAAGACTGAAACAATCATTCCCGCGGTGAGGTACATGAATGCGTAAATGAAGACTATTTCCACCGAGAAAACCACTGAAGCGTGCGCCACTGGGAAGTTCCTCACCAGAGAAGCTGTTATTAAACCCGGCGAATGTGAGGAAAAACACTCTCCTTACTTGTCACGTGATATTTGTCTTTCACAGACTCTCATTTTGCTCAAATGCCCCACAAGACGAGGGATGAGGGCCCTAACGTGGTCTTGTGCTTTCACTTCAGCAGCATCAGAGGGCTATGAGCGGGCTGGCAACAATCATACAGGGTCACGCATTCCTTTCTATGGTTACAGAGCTTTAGGTCCTTGGAATGTCCATGGCAATGTCAAGCACATCTGCTTGGCGTTGCATTTTAACACACTGCAGGCTCCTGTTTTAGCCCAAGTGATGATGGGAGCGTTCATATGGAACAGAAATCCTGCCACAGAGCCAGCGAGGCTGACAATGGAGGGCAGTGGAGGGAGGCAGGAGTGAAAGCCCAGGCCGGGGGCGCTGTCCACAGATAGAGAGGAGAGGAGAGAAGGTGAGGTCAACCACACTGCTAGTAACAGCAGCCTGGTCCCTGGTCCCAGTCAGCCAAGTCATCATTGACGGCTGGTGTTCACGAGCCATCGGTTCACAGCAGGACACACATGCAGTCAGTCCCATCCTGACCTGTCCTGTCATGTGTGAAAATGGTCTACAACACACAACTGGGTTCAAGTAGTATTTGCTTTATGTGAAATACTTTAACTGAGTTTGATTGAGCTTGCCTGGTGCAATGGAACCAAGGGAATAGTACCAAAAGTGCAAACCCCGCCAATATGGCACTCCGTGTAGGCTCAATCAAAAAGACAGGGCCAACAAGAGGTCGGTCACTTCACTCATGGATGCCATGTTGAGACCTTCTGTCCCACTGCACAGAGTGGAGAGGGGGCTCTGTGGTGGAATGCTGTCCGACCTCCCCAGCCTTTATGTCTGGTCAGGAGCTCTGGGCTGTGATGACTGGCCAGGATTAACTGTTAGCTGAGCCAGATGGGAACAAAGCAGGCCAGCCTAGGGTGTGAGGGAGGGTGGTGTGAGGGAGGAAAGAGGGGGAGAATGCCCTCACTGACTTGCAACCAGGTTCTTCTGTGCAGAGGAAGATGAGCAGAGAAAATATCACAAGATTACACATTTCAAAGCACGGTCACTCAGCTCCATATGAGCTCAGACTTCTAGTGACGGTACAGGTCATGACTGTAGGTTTTCTGACTGGGGGTATAAGGCGTAGTGACAGCCTCCCCTGGTCTCCTACTGGGGTGAGTCATGGACCAGGTGAAGCTCTGTTAGACCAGCTAGCAACCAACGCCTGGAGGAGGGAAACTTCAGCCCGTCTGTCTTCAGCCTTTGCACTTGTACAAAACACCCACTACAACACTGCTGCCAGAACCACACACACAAACACTCTCTTCTATAGCCCAGACAGCCCTGAAGCTACAGCTCCCATAATTTGCTTTTAACTACAAACTCTAGGGATCTTAGTGCTTAGTGATCCAACACAGCAGAGGCATATGCCCTGGTTCTGCAGATTGTATCGAGGGACGGGAGCCTAATTGTCTTCCACACTCAGTCTCATTTGATTCCAGACCCTGGAGCCGTGACTGTAGTGTGTTTGAACCGGGCTTCAGCCTCTGTCTACTGCTGAATCTACGCTCCACTATCTCCTGGGTTTGTAGCTAACACTGGGGGCTTTGTCGCCTCCGATTCTCCCCGCGGTTTTCCTACGGCCAACCCACTTAAATCCTCCTTCCTGCTGCCTGGCTTTCCTCTCATCCTTACTACCCTGTGTACACACTCTGGGCGTAACTCTGAGAGAGGCCAGGTGGTTGACGCATCTGGCACACTGAGACCTATGAAAATCTGAAACCTTAGACAGACCTACTTACAGACTGACAGACACAGACCTACAGACAGGTAGACCTACAGACAGACAGCTGTGTGCTTCGGAAGCCGGTCTCCTTCTCTCTTGTCCTTCAGTCCAGTCCAAAGTCAACATGGCAGCTGACTTGGCAGAGTTCTGAGGCTTGTGTCTGGGGAGGAGGATGGGAGGATGGTAGCCGCCAGCCGGATACTAGGTCTGCAGGCTCCAGGACACCCAGCATGGACACAGGCTGTGGTTATGGCAGTGATCTACCCCGTGGCAGTCTTTAACATGGCAGTCATCTCTCACCAGGATAATGAATGAGTACAGTACATTAGGCCTGCATGAAGGCCAAGGGCCTAGCTAGGATTCAGGGTCATCCATCCCAGTCTGAGAGGCACACTGACTGGACTTCATAGGGAGGAAGTCCTTGAGCAATGGAGATGTCCTTGAGGAGAAATGATGTTGATTGAATTCTACATTTTGGACCCCATCCAAGGACACAGGATTATCATTTTGCCTGACTCCTGACTCC
The DNA here is from genome assembly GCF_901001165.1 of Salmo trutta. NCBI lineage: Eukaryota > Metazoa > Chordata > Actinopteri > Salmoniformes > Salmonidae > Salmo > Salmo trutta. The sequence goes on from NC_042957.1 coordinate 51,300,826, forward strand.
TTATAGTTTCAATTCACATTCAACTTCCAAAAGGATTGAAGGCAAGTGGCTCAACCATTTATGTATTTGATACTTTCACATTAATGCTTATTACTGCTTAATATTATTACTTGAGTCGAAGACTGTCTAAAAGTTAAAGGTTAAAACTGAATTTCATGCCTGGAGATAGCAACAGTTTTCCCACCATGATAACTACTCTGTCTGTCTGTCTGTCTGTCTGTGTCTGTCTGTGTCTGTCTGTGTCTGTCTGTCTGTGTCTGTCTGTCTGTCTGTCTCTGTGTCTGTCTGTCTGTCTGTCTGTCTGTCTGTCTGTCTGTCTGTCTGTCAGCATTCTTAAGGTTAACCATAGCCGGGGGAAGTAGTTTGGGGGTGGGGCTGGACAACTCTTTTTGCCCGCGCTGGCGTTGCAGATGGATATATTTTTTGTTGATACTTTTTTAAATTCTGATTTTTCAGGGGGTGCTGCAGCACCGTCAGCACCCCTACCCCTACTTCCCATGGCTATGAGGTTAACGTGATTTAATCTGTGGGCCCTTTAAAGAGATTTGCTTTAACTTCCAGATCCACATCTGAAGAATCAAAACACCCACTCCCATCCTTGCAACATGCACACTGCAAGATGAGCTTCCTGCTGACGCTTCAACTCCAGGCTAATGCATGTGAGAAACTAACTCTTCCTACTCAACCATGAGATGCATTTACAACAAATTCGATTGACTGTGTTTTTACATTCTGGTGTTGCTGTTGCTCTCCATTAGTGGGGAACGCTGACAGGCAGACTAAGCCCAGAGGACTGACCCTGGTCTCTCCAGGTGCAGGGTAGGACAGAGACGTCCATGAGGCTTTCAGATTATCAAACTGACAGCCTGGCTCAACCACAGTGATTTACCTCCCTGGGAGCCATGTAGGTCTACTGTTGGTGTATGTGCTGCTTGCACGCGTGCGCACACACACACACACACACACACACACACACACACACACACACACACACACACACACACACACCCTGGATGAGGTTTTTAGGCCATCTATTAATATAATGAGTTGGTAAATGGGTGCCAGTCATGCATAGAGAGGCAGTGAGTATTGACAATGGAGGGCCCAGCTGTAACAGGTAAAGCTTGAAGACAAACAGTGGTGAGGAGGGCTGGGGGCTGCAAGGAGCTTTGTAGATGTGACTGCCTTCCTTCACTGCCTCTTTCAGCTGCCTGTCTGAAAGGGTTTTGGGTGGGCGAGGGCAGGGGTTCATTCTCATTGTTCACTTTTCAACAGGACCTCGTTCTCCTGCTGCGATCTCACAACGTTTCCTTAATTGACACATCCTGTTTGACTTTATCCACATTCTAAATATAGCCCTTTTTTGATGCCTGCTAAGCAGAAACAAATGTTCCACTGAAAGAAATCTTCATTTTATCTGTTCAAACTGGTAGCCCTAACTTCCTGATACTAAACACCCCTCGACATAAGATCTAATCAATAGAAAATGACAACATGATCCATCCATTTCATTATCCATGTGTGCAGGAATGCATTTGTCAGCAGCCTCTCTCATCTAATGCCAGCCCAGATTTGGAAATAGAAGTGATACATTATACATTTCTGAAATGGGTCTTGTACAGTATGTTTCCCAAGACCTCCATCCAGGGACATAACCTGAATTCATAATAAGCTGTCACTGGAACATTCCATAGCAACATTCCATATGATCTTCAGTTGAACAGCCCCCCACCATCTCTCCCCCTCGAGATCGCTGGCTCAGCTGTTAGCAGGACTGAATCATTCAAATTCCTGGGGAACATCATCTCCCACAACCTCAGACAACATCACAGCGGTCGCCAAGAAGACACAACAGTGGACGTTACTACCTGCGGCAGCTGAACTTTTTAAATAATCGCCAAGGCAATCCTGATCCGGTTTTACACATCAATCGTTGAGTCCATCCTCACCTCCTCCATCACCGTCTGGGTCTGCCCACTGTAAGGGCAAACTGCAACACATTGTCCGTTCTGCATAGCGGGTCATAGGCTGCCACCTGCCCTCCAGGACAAGGAAGCGTGCAGGGAAGATCATCGCCGACTCCTCCCACCCCGGTCACCCCCTACTCCAAAAAGTCACCTCTGGCAGGCGGTTCAGGTCACTCTTCACCAAAATCTCCCGCCACATATTTTCTTCCCCTGGACTGGCGCATAGAGACTAAAGGACTGTGGACAATAAAGGACACACTATGCTGCACACCGCATCAAGCCATCTCTGAACTGTACATAAAATAACTGCACTAAAATAACGGCATTGCACTCTGTCCATCTCTCTGCATTTAGATATATTCATACTGATACTGTAAATGTGTACATCCACTGTATATCAACCGTATAGCCACTGTATATGTATACATCTGCTCATTCTCTTATAGCGCTATGCTCACTCTACCTAGTTGTATATAATGCATGTAAACTTCGTATAAACTCAGTCGCCTGTATTCTGTCTCTAAATGTTGTCTATCACTAGTAGCACCATATCACCAAGTAAAGTTCTGATTATGTGTAAATGTACCTGGTGAATAAAGGTGATTCTGATTCTGAAAGTGGAGAAAGCACATCAAGTCTAACCAGTCTGGTCAGCCAGTGTCTGGGCTGGGCGGGGGGTTTCCTCCCTGCTGCTTCTGTGTGCTCTGCTGCTCACTCCCTGCTCCATGTACAGGACAGGACGTCTGTGTCCCAAATTGCACCCTATTCCCCATACAGTGGACTACTTTTGGCCAAAAAATGGGGTGTCATTTCAGTAGGCCCTGTGTGTGGACAGTCACAGGACAATGCTCCGTCTTATTGTAAGTGACAGAGCTCCAGACAGTGCAGCTGGCTGCGGGGCAGAGCTGAGGCTAAGGAGGCAGGCTGGGCAGATGAGGGTGGCTGGATAGAGGGAGGCAGGCTGGGTAGATGAGGCAGGCTGGGCAGATGAGGCAGGCTGGGCAGAGGGAGGCAGGATGGGCGTAGAGGGAAGAGAAACAGAGAGGCATGCTGGCGTGCAGGCCGAGGCAGGCGCCATGATGGATGATCTCATTAATCTGGGTACTGAGAAGGCTGGACACTTCCTTCCTGAGAAACTGAACATCCTGACCCCAGACTCTGCTTCCTCGCTCTCTCATTCTCTCTCGCTTCCTCTCGCTGTTTACCCAGCATTTCTCAGAATATATCTTTATCTTTCTCTCGTCCTCTGTTGCTGAACCTCAATCACTTTATTTTGGTTTTCTCTAAATGTCTTTGTGTATAATTGTATTCTTCCCTCTTTTCTCTTGATGAGTGATACACTTGCTTACTCATGACCCAAGATACACCATGGAAAACTATAAGACAATGACTTAGCTTTCGTACCTAAACATTCTTCCAAGATGGCGTAGCAGTCAGACGTCTTTGTCCTCTCGTGTCCCTTGTATATCTTTTTCTATCTTTTTCTTCGCATATCTTTTTAAAATATTGTCCTAAACCTCAACTTCTAAATACTGTCACCCAATGTGGCGTGGATCTGTTTTTTTTCTAAAGTATTTCTATTTACTTCAGATCTGGAATCCCTCAACTGAAGCTAGCTAGCTAACTAGCTACCAGCTATCAGTCAGCAAACCACTGCTAGCGGTCATCAGCTAACCTTTAGCTCGGAAGGCTCTCACCAGTTCGTACAAGGTGACTCAAACCAGAGCATAACGGACCTAATTTTCTCTCCATATCCCCAGATTCCTACCGCAAACTCTGAACCTTTTCATCTGGATCTTCGCAACTAGCTAACCCCAATCCCGGGTGACTACTCCTGGCTAGCATTTCCATCCCGGAGCAAGCACCAATTAGCCTGAAGCTAGATCGGCTAGGGCTCCTGGGCTACCACCGAAGCCCTCTCCCGGGCTACAATATCCGGACCCCTTCTACTGCCGGTACGGGGCATGGAACCTCGCCGATCCTCTACGACTGGAATACCGACATAATCTGCCCGAGGATTCCAACAGGCCCCTCAGGCGTGACGTCCGCTGAAGGCCCATTCTGCTAACCGCGGCCTGCTAGCTATCTAGAGCTACTTGGACCCTACTAATCCACGACTGGTCTATCGACGTCACCGCAGGAGGACTTAGCGCCATCGTGACGTCCCCCAAAGGCCCTTCTGCTAACTTGCTAGCCCCGGTCTGCTAACTGCTAGCTTGTTAGCCCCGTCCTACTAACTGCTAGCTTGTTAGCCCCGGCCTGCTAACTGTCTGAATCGCCGTGTCCCCAGCCAGCCCAACCACTCACTGGACCCATATGATCACTTGGCTACGCATGCCTCTCTCTAATATCAATATGCCTCGTCCATTACTGTCCTGGTTAGTGATTACAGTCTTATTTCACTGTAGAGCCTCTAGCCCTGCTCAATATGCCTTAACCAACCATGTTGTTCCACCTCCTGCATATGTGATGACATAACCTGGTTTAAACATCTCTAGAGTCTATATCTCTCTCATCATTACTCAATGCCTAGGTTTACCTCCAATGTACTCACAACCTACCTTACCTTTGTCTGTACACTATGCCTTGAATCTATGCTATCGTTCCCAGAAACCTGCTCCTTTTACTCTCTGTTCCGAACGTGCTGGACGGCCAGTTCGTATAGCCTTTAGCCGTACCCTTATCCTACTTCTCCTCTGTTCCTCTGGTGATGTAAAGGTTAATCCAGGTCCTGCAGTGCCTAGCTCCACTCCCACTCCCCAGGTGCTCTCATTTGTTGACTTCTGTAACCGAAAAAGCCTTGGTTTCATGCATGTTAACATTAGAAGCCGACTCCCTAAGTTTGTTTTACTCACTGCTTTAGCACACTCTGCCAACCCGGATGTCTTAGCTGTGTCTGAATCCTGGCTTAGGAAAACCACCAAAAACCCTGAAATCTCCATCCCTAACTATAACATTTTCCGCCAAGATAGAACTGCCAAAGGTGGCGGTATTGCAATCTACTGTAAAGACAGCCTGCAGAGTTCTGTCTTACTATCCAGGTCTGTACCCAAACAATTCAAGCTTCTACTTCTAAAAATTCACCTTTCCAGAAACAAGTCTCTCACCGTGGCCGCTTGCTATAGACCACCCTCAGCCCCCAGCTGTGCCCTCGCTACCATATGTGAATTGATTGCCCCCCATCTATCTTCTGAGCTCGTGCTGCTAGGTGACCTAAACTGGGACATGCTTAACACCCCGGCCATCCTACAATCTAAGCTTGATGCCCTCAATCTCACACAAATGATCAATGAACCTACCAGGTACAACCCCAAATCCGTAAACACAGGCATCCTCATAAATATCATCCTAACTAACTCGTCCTCCAAATACACCTCTGCTGTTTTCAATCAAGATCTCAGCGATCACTGCCTCATTGCCTGCATCCGTAATGGGTCTGCGATCAAACGACCACCCCTCATCACTGTCAAACGCTCCCTAAAACACTTCTTCTGCCTTTCTAATCGACCTGGCCGGGGTATCCTGGAATGACATTGACCTCATCCCGTCAGTAGAGGATGCCTGGTTATTCTTTAAAAGTGTCTTCCTTACCATCTTAAATAAGCATGCTCCATTCAAAAAAAATTGAACTAGGAATAGATATAGTCCATGGTTCAGTCCAGACCTGTCTACCCTTGACCAGCACAAAAACATCCTGTGGCATTCTGCATTAGCATCGAATAGCCTTCGTGATATGCAACTTTTCAGGGAAGTTAGGAACAAATATCCACAGGCAGTTAGGAAAGCTTAGGCTAGCTTTTTCAAACAGAAATTTGCATCCTGTAGTACAAACTCAAAAAAGTTCTGGGACACTGTAAAGTCCATGGAGAATAAGAGCACCTCCTCCCAGCTGCCCACTGCTCTGAGGCTAGGAAACACTGTTACCACCGATAAATCCACTATAATTGAGAATTTCAATAAGCATTTCTCTACGGCTGGCCATGCTTTCCACCTGGCTACCCCTACCCCGGTCAACTGCCTGGCACCCTCCACAGCAACCCGCCAAAGCCCCCACCATTTCTCCTTCACACAAATCCTGATAGCTGATGTTCTGAAAGAGCTGCAAAATCTGGACCCCTACAAATCACCCGGGCTAGACAATCTGGACCCTCTCTTTCTAAAATGATCTGCCGAAATTGTTGCAACCCCTATTACTAGCCTGTTCAACCTCTCTTTCGTATCGTCTGAGATTCCCAAAGATTGGAAAGTTGCCGCGTTCATCCCCCTCTTCAAAGGGGGTGACACTCTAGACCCAAACTGCTACAGACCTATATCTATCCTACCCTGTCTTCGAGAGCCAAGTTAACAAACAGATTACCGACCATTTCGAATCCCACCGTACCTTCTCCGCTATGCATTCTGGTTTCAGAGCTGGTCATGGGTGCACCTCAGCCCCTCTCAAGGTCCTAAACGATATCATAACCGCCATCGATAAGAGACATTACTGTGCAGCCGTATTCATCAACCTGACCAAGGCTTTCGACTGTCAATCACCACATTCATATTGGCAGACTCAACAGCCTTGGTTTCTCAAATTATTGCCTCAACTGGTTTACCAACTACTTCTCTGATAGAGTTCAGTGTGTCAAATCGGAGGGCCTGTTGTCCGGACCTCTGGCAGTCTCTATGAGGGTGTCTGGTTAGACTGTAAACTCTCCTTCCAGACTCACATTAAGCATCTCCAATCCAAAATTAAATCTAGAATCGGCTTCCTATATCGCAACAAAGCATCCTTCACTCATGCTGCCAAACATACCCTCGTAAACTGACCATCCTACCGATCCTTGACTTCGGCAATGTCATCTATAAAATAGCCTCCAAAACTCTCCTCAACAAACTGGATGCAGTCTATCACAGTGCCATCCATTTTGTCACCAAAACCCCATACACTACCCACCACTGCGACCTGTACGCACTGGCTACAGGTTATCTACAAGTCTCTGCTAGGTAAAGCCCTGCCTTATCTCAGCTCACTGGTCACCATAGCAGCACCCACTCGTAGCACGCGCTCCAGCAGGTATATCTCACTGGTCACCCCCAAAGCCAATTCCTCTTTTGGTCGCCTTTCCTTCCAGTTCTCTGCTGCCAATGACTGGAACGAACTGCAAAAATCACTGAAGCTGGAGACTCATATCTCCCTCACTAGCTTTAAGCACCAGCTGTCAGAACAGCTCACAGATCACTGCACCTGTACATAGCCCATCTGTAAACAACGCATCTATCTACCTACCTCATCCCCATACTGTATTTATTTATTTATCTTGCTCCTTTGCACCCCAGTATCTCTAATTGCACATTCATCTTCTGCACATCTACCATTCCAGTGTTTAATTGCTATATTGTAATAACTTCGCCACCATGGCCTATATATTGCCTTAACTCCCTTATCTTACCTCATTTGCTCTCACTGTATATAGACTTTTTGTTTTCTTTTTTCTACTGTATTATTGACAGTATGTTTTGTTTACTCCATGTGTAACTCTGTGTTGTTGTATGTGTCGAATTGCTATGCCTTATCTTGGCCAGGTCGCAGTTGCAACTGAGAACTTGTTCTCAACTAGCCTACTTGGTTAAATAAAGGTGAAATAAAAATAAATAAAATAAAAGTAATTAGTAGTAATTAGTAATTATATATCATGTCCCTTTTCACCTAACAGAATATGCACAATAAATACCGTAAACCTGGATAAAAACAGAGATTCTCACTTGTAATGTTGACCTTCACCATGCTGGAGTTGTCACTAACAACAATGCAGCCTATCCATCATGGCTGCAGTCAGCCTGCCTCACTACATGTTGAAAGCAATGCAAAGCCTGACATAAAGGAAACAATGGGAGGAAATATGCCATTGAGCAGCTCACTCTCTTATCCAAACACTGACCTCACTCCTCATATGACTCTACAGGCCTACTCTGCTGCAGTCTGCATGCACCGTAGGCAACAACACTCCCACAAAGTCATTATTGCCAAGGAGCCCAACAAGACCTCATCCTTCAAGTGTGTTTGGATGGATAAGGAACGTGCTAAGCAATTGGAACACACATCTGATCTGGCAATGCACCTAGATGGGAAATCTAGAGACTGTGAATCAATTGCACTTAATAACAATGGCCTCAGTGTTGTGTAACACCTGGCCCATCTGAGGCCCATCTGGGCTTTTATTACAGCATGGTGCTGCTTTTTATCTTAAATAGCACACACACACACACACACGCACACACACACACACACGCACACCACTGTCAAGCGAGACCAATTAAGAAGCTGACAGAACCTGCAAAGCTGCAGTGTCTTAGTTTGGGAGCCTATGGATGACTTCTGAAACAGACGCAGATTAAAGGACTAAGAATATCAACACAACGTTCATGTTGGAGGAGAGACAGCAAGACCAGGTGACCCTGCTGATTGTGGAAGCAGAGTTTGGATGCAGACTAGAGTTGCCTCTGGGATATAACCAAGGGTGTAAATGCAACTCTCTGTTTCTCTTTCCCTCCTTCACACCTTCTCCCTGATGACTAACAGAGCAGTGTGACTCTAAACCACGTGGTTTCCATGCACACGGCGCTGGGATGACAAGGGGATTTTCACCAGGGTTTTTTAAGGGGAAAAGGAAGGAGGGTCCAGCTCCGGTTCCTCTCCTCAGTCTGGGCATATGGCCTGGCGGTATGCTCCTCATACATGGAAGGAAATACTCCACATAGCTGCAGACCAGGCCAGGGTAGCGGAGGCCAAGGAGCCGCCCTGTGTCCGGCCCACTCCGCACCATTAAGATTCAGTGTGTGTCTAGCCTGAGGCAAACTGACACAGTGACATGTGACAGGCTGTCACCCCGAAACATCCCCGTCTGACATTAAAACACAAACACAACAGGAATACCCTCTGCAGCTGACCCAGGGATCCAGTGTCATGGTTGGGGAGGGGCCAGAGGGGAGGGGGAACTGGCATGACAGGCCTGTCTGGTGCAACCTCGTTCCATTCCCCATGTTTGCCCACTCAGACACCAGGGCCGGCTCGCTCACGCACGCTCACACACGCACACGCACACGCACACGCACACACACCACGGGGGGATTTTATAGTGCAAAGTCAACACTTGGAAGTGAGTGGCTTTCAATCCAAAATGAGTGTGAACATGCTACATATGGTGCATGGGAAAAAACCTCTGCTACTGCTGTCCAAACAGTATTGACTGTATGCTAAGATCTAGTGCCAGAGGTACTATGTATGGATAAGTAGGTCTCTGACGCTGTTCCTTGTGCATACAGTCTATTTATAGAACTTCAATGGCCAACGTCCTGCTGGAGATAGACTATAGACAAGCTTACATAATGACAGACATGCTAGATATCAAGGCAGTAGAAAGTACTGTAGGATGATATAACGGCAAATGCTACTACTGTAACTGGCAAAATGATGGCTGCATCCTCTTAACATCTCACTAGTGACTTCACAGTACGATGTGCACTGTACTGTACGGTGACAGTGTTATGCAGTTCATCGCTCTCATAACATACTCCTGCAGACAGCCTCATATACAGCATATATAACCACCAGCGTGGGAACTCTAAAATGAAACAAAGTTGAGCAGGCAACATCCCAATGAACACACTGAGAAAACAATCTTCCTCTGGAAATCAACATGGAAAAAAGGGTGAGATGTGTTTTATATCAGGGAGAGGAATTAGCCCTGAATTGACACGTCTACTGAATTAGTTCGCTTGAAGTTGAGTAAGTTCTGCCCAGGCAAAACGGTTTTTCCACTTTTCTTTAGGGGGTGAAATATTATTGCAAGGCTGGATAATTCAACAGATAAATTATTAAGCCATTCTACACTTGTGAATAATTCACTGTGTATTTCCCATTGGAGCTGGCATGGCGCGCGCACACACACACACACAGAGCGACAGAGAGAGAGAGAACCACTTGGCCCATAGCACTCTGTGACTACAGTAGTACACTTACTGTCTCTTTTCTCAAAACTCTTTAGCGTGGCCCTCATAGCTCAACTCTTTAGCGTGCCCCTCATAGCTCAACTCTTTAGCGTGCCCCTCATAGCTCAACTCTTTAGCGTGCCCCTCTTAGCTCAACTCTTTAGCGTGCCCCTCTTAGCTCAACTCTTTAGCGTGGCCCTCTTAGCTCAATTCTTTAGCTTGCTCCTCTTAGCTCAACTCTTTAGCGTGGCCCTCTTAGCACAACTCTTTAGCGTGCCCCTCTTAGCTCAACTCTTTAGCGTGCCCCTCTTAGCGCAACTCTTTAGCGTGGCCCTCTTAGCTCAACTCTTTAGCGTGGCCCTCTTAGCTCAACTCTTTAGCTTGCTCCTCTTAGCTCAACTCTTTAGCGTGCCCCTCTTAGCTCAACTCTTTAGCGTGCCCCTCTTAGCTCAACTCTTTAGCGTGCCCCTCTGAGTTCAACTCTTTAGCGTGCCCCTCTTAGATCAACTCTTTAGCGTGGCCCTCTGAGCTCAACTCTTTAGCTTGCCCCTCTTAGCTCAACTCTTTTTTATTTTATTTAACCTTTATTTAACTAGGCAAGTCTGTTAAAAACAAATTCTTATTTACAATGACGGCCTACCAGAAGGCAAACGGCCTCCTGCGGGGACGGGGCTGGGATTAAAAAAATATAAATATAGGACAAAAACACACATCACGACAAGAGAGACACCACAACACTACATAAAGAGACCTAAGACAACAACATAGCACGGCAGCAACACATGTCAACACAGCATGGTAGCAACACAACATGGTAGCAACACAAAATGGTAGCAACACAAAACATGGTACAAACATTATTGGGCACAGACAACAGCACAAAGGGCAAGAAGATAGAGACAACAATACATCACGCAAAGCAGCCACAACTGTCAGTAAGTGTGTCCATGATTGAGTCTTTGAATGAAGAGATTGTCTGTCCAGTTTGAGTGTTTGTTGCAGCTCGTTCCAGACGCTAGCTGCAGCGAACTGAAAAGAGGAGCAACCCAGAGATGTGTGTACTTTGGGGACATTTAACAGAATGTGACTGGCAGAACGGGTGTTGTATGTGGAGGATGAGGGCTGCAGTAGATATCTCAGATAGGGGGAGTGAGGCCTAAGAGGGTTTTATAAACAAATATCAACCAGTGGGTCATGCAACAGGTATACAGAGATGACCAGTTTACAGAGGAGTATAGAGTGCAGTGATGTGTCCTATAAGGAGCATTGGTGGCAAATCTGATGGCCGAATGGTAAAGAACATCTAGCCGCTCGAGAGCACCCTTACCTGCCGATCTATAAATTATCTCCGTAATCTAGCATGGGTAAGATGGTCATCTGAATCAGGGTTAGTTTGGCAGCTGGGGTGAAAGAGGAGCGATAACGATAGAGGAAACCAAGTCTAGATTTAACTTTAGCCTGAAGCTTTGATATGTGCTGAGAGATAGACAGTGTACCGTCTAGCCATACTCCCAAGTACTTGTATGAGGTGACTACTTCAAGCTTTAAACACTCAGAGGTAGTAATCACACCTGTGGGGAGAGGGGCATTGTTGTTATCAAACCACATTACCTTTGTTTTGAAGGTGTTCAGAACAAGGTTTAGGGTACAGAAAGCTTGTTGGACACTAAGAAAGCTTTGTTGTAGAGCATTTAACACAAAATCTGGGGATGGGCCCGCTGAGTATAAGACTGTATCATCTGCATATAAATCGATAAGAGAGCTTCCTACAGCCTGAGCTATGTTGTTGATGTAAATAGAGAGAGCGTGGGGCCTAGGATCGAGCCTTGGGGTACTCCCTTGGTGACAGGCAGTGGCTGAGACAGCAGATTTTCTGACTTTACACACTGCACTCTTTGAGAGAGGTAATTAACAAACCAGGCCAAAGACCCCTCAGAGACACCAATACTCCTTAGCGGCATACAAGAATGGAATGGTCTACCGTATCAAAAGCTTTGGCCAAGTCAATAAAAATAGCAGCACAACATTGCTTAGAATCAAGGGCAATGGTGACATCATTAAGACCTTTAAGGTTGCATTGACACATCCATAACCTGAGCGGAAACCAGATTGCATACCAGAGAGAATACTATAGACATCTTTAGCGTGCCCCTCATAGCTCAACTCTTTAGCGTGCCCCTCTTAGCTCAACTCTTTAGCGGGCCCCTCTTAGCTCAACTCTTTAGCGGGCCCCTCTTAGCTCATCTCTTTAGCGGGCCCCTCTTAGCTCAACTCTTTAGCGTGCCCCTCTGAGTTCAACTCTTTAGCGTGCCCCTCTTGGTTCAACTCTTTAGCGTGCCCCTCTTAGTTCAACTCTTTAGCGTGGCCCTCTTAGCTCAACTCTCTAATGTGCCCCTCTGAGCTCAACTCTCTAATGTTCCCCTCTGAGCTCAACTCTTTAGCGTGCCCCTCATAGCTCAACTCTTTAGCGTGCCCCTCTTAGCTCAACTCTTTAGCGGGCCCCTCTTAGCTCAACTCTTTAGCGTGCCCCTCTTGGTTCAACTCTTTAGCGTGCCCCTCTTAGTTCAACTCTTTAGCGTGACCCTCTGAGCTCAACTCTTTAGCGTGCCCCTCTTAGTTCAACTCTGTAGCGTGCCCCTCTTAGTTCAACTCTTTAGCGTGGCCCTCTGAGCTCAACTCTTTAGCGTGGCCCTCTGAGCTCAACTCTTTAGCGTGGCCCTCTTAGTTCAACTCTGTAGCGTGCCCCTCTTAGCTCAACTCTTTAATGTGCCCATTTTACTGAAGCTCCACTCCTAACCCACAGCAGCACTTGAGATGGTTGGTACATATTTTTACTCTGGTGGAAAAACCAGCCTCACTGTGAATCTGTGTCTTGTCTGGACACATGCCAGTGTTTGTACATGTCATATAAAGAGAGAGGACTCTAAACTTGCCCCGTGGGCCAGATGCCTTATACTGTTCTAAGACAAGTCAATTTAATTTGATTTAACACAATCAAATACTGTGTCTTCTTGTGCATGGACAGTGATTACATCAGCTGATTCTTAGGGCACGCACACACACACACACACACACACACACACACACACACACACACACACACACTCATACAACCTCCTCAAGTCTGAGATGTGGTGGGAATAGAGAGGGTGTTTTATCCTAGCCTGAAGTCCCTGAGACTGCTGCTATCATACCAGCGCCCCAGACGGTACTTACGGTACTTTTTCGCAAGGAAACTCTCCTTATCTCCCCCAGCAGGCAACCCAGTGAGCCCACGCAGAAAGGCCTGTCACCTGGGGAGAGAGTGGGAGTAGAGATCCACCTAGACCCAGGGCCCCTCTGACATCCACCCCCCAGACCACTGCAGTCTGGAGGACAGGGTGTGACCATGGCAACAGCTACTCCATGTAGCCTGTATAACAGCCTTGTAATAGGTATATCTATGAGTTTCCAGTATTTAACAGCCTGGAGATGGGTAGGAATGCTGTGGGGCCAAAGAGCAGAGTAAAGAACGGAGATAATAAAATGAACATGAGCATGACACTCACAAGGACGTGACCTCATCTTATAGGGACATGACCTCATTTTAACGGGAACTAGGAGATCTAGGTCAAAGGTTGAAAACACAGAGGAGGTATGTGATTGGACTAGTTCAACCATGACCATTTATCAACATGAACCTTTTAAGCTGAGTTGGTTTAACTGCGGTTGAGTGGTTTAACAAGATAACGTCTACAGTAGAACAATGCTGACACCATCTTCTGTCAAACTAAATGTTAGCCTACATAACGACAATAGCATAACTTGTTACTCAAAATGCCAAAAGGGTTATCCAAGTAATAACATTACTCCATTTTTCATGATAGATGAACATGACACTTTTACACTCCATAATAAATCCCAGTAATTACATGTGTATAAATAAAATACTGTCTCTCCGCTCTCTGCACTGACAGTTTACTTATTCACAAATTCAAAACACTGCTGTGAAACCGGCCTGACAGGGCAAGGGAAACCACTGGGTGAGCCACAGCATGCAAATCTGAAACAGCCCTCTCTCTCCATAATCAGTTAATCAACAAAATTAGCATTTGACTTAGCGACCGAATTTTAGCGTGTTTGACCTCTTGACCTCTCACCGTTGGACATAGAAGTGTCTGTATGGATTTACATCCTCTTGAGAGACTGGGCAGCTTTAACAAAACAAAGGAAAACAAACTCAAAGCAGAACGTCTCACTTCCACTACTATCCCCCGTAGAGAGGCTCCCAGATGCATCCCCAAACCAGCTAAACGAGCGCCGTATTGTCTGTAGAAAGCAGTCAGAAGCTGCCCTTCCTGTTAGCCAAGTGAGCTAAGAGGGGACTCAGCGGCAGCATGACCAAACAACATGTGATCCCCATCTAAATAGTTTCCAGCATGATATCAGCCTGAATCGCTCCCGCCTACAAAAGGCTGCATTGTGTGCTGGGCATCAGGCTGATGATGCGCATGGGGCTGAAGGAGGGTCATTGTTGTGGAGACTGGTCCAAAATTCCTCCTCAACATGAGAGAAGGAAGGGGAAAACCAAGCTGACTGAAGGATTCATTCCTTTATCGATCAAAACTGGGGGTGTCAGCAAATTCTGTGTTTAGCTAATGACTTTTCTGTGTGCCCTGAGTTCATTAACCCCATCATGGTTAGGAGGGCGTAAATGTGGACAGACTCCAGTTGTATCGGACAGACAGCGTATCTTGTTATGAAGTCCTTCAGACGGTGTATTCTGGAGGTGATACGGCCTGTCACCACCGTATTACTCACTGTGGGCACTCCTAGGTTTATTTCTACGCTCTGGCCAATCAACACGAGTAAAAATACTTCACAAAGAAACGCCATCAACTGTGTGACCACACATCCTCCCTGAGAGACCACCAGCATGGAGAGGTCAGATGACTGCTTATTTAAGACGTGCTGGGAGGAAGTGGGGAGGAGAGGAGGAGCTGAAGAGACCTCCGAATGGGAAAGCAGGAAACACACTGCTGTCTGGGAGACTTCTCCACAACGTCCACCGCGCTCAGCCACAGAAACAACACACACTAATCAATTTCATCCCAACACCGGCCATGAGGCATTCCTTCCCTCCAAATACCACAGTAGAGAACAACAGCCACCCCTCCCTCCTCCCTCTGTCCTGTCCCGTCAGCTCTGTCTGGCATCTCCATGCAGTGTGAAATCTAAGCTGTTGTCTCTATTGAGGAGAGCAGACGAAGTGTGGCCTGTCGCTCTGGGACAAAGGAATTAGCCAGACTACACACGGGTTTAGCCAGGGGAGAGAATGGGCATTTGGCCTGTCCAAATCAGCCCTCTGATCTCCAATCAAAGCCAATGAGGTCAAACCTCCTGAAAACTGGCCAGGGAGGGACTGGCAGGAACATCCACCCTCTGTCTGTCTGTCTGTCTGTCTGTCTGTCTGTCTGTCTGTCTGTCTGTCTGTCTGCTGGGGTGAGGGATCAACTGACACACCATCAGAACAAACAGTATTTGTTTACTAAACTCAGGTTTAGTCTCTGAATAATATTTGAACCCAGGTCTGACAAACCGCCAGAGAAAATGAGCTTCACCATTATGTCCTAAAAACATAGGCATATACTGAAAGGTTAATTTAATGACATTCATAATCCCATGGATTCATTCATTTATCCATTTACTACTAAAACTTTCATTCATATATTATATTAAAACGTTCACTACTTGGTAATTAGTTTTATTCCGAAGGGAATTCTACAGTGATTGTAATATGATTCAAAGCCTCTTCTAATCCCTTCATACAGATTTGCTTGACCTTTATGGTTAATTAACAATTCTCTATTCTCTCTATCTTTCATTTGTTTTGGGTTTGGAGTGAGTCAAATATGTATTGGGTTTGGTGTGAGTCAAATATGTATTGAAGAACACCGTACCCTTCACGATAGCACTTCCTCAAACCAAGAACATTCTTGCAAGGAAGGAAGTGACCTCAACTGGTTCAGCAGATGTGCGGTTTCTGGTGAAACGTGTACACAAATGAGAAATAACACACACAAGCAGATCGAAGGAATTGATTTCCTGACCAGCATCACAACAAACAGGGTCTGAGGCCTAATACCTGCGATGACCAGTCGTAATATTAAGACTGGGGGCTTCCTCTGGGATGTTACAGCTAGTGATAGGGGCAGAGCACTCACTGCTAGTGCTTGAGCAGAGGACAGGCAGGGCATGGGATGGTGGTCTTAAAGCCAAGTGACAGGGGATGGAATGTCCCAGAGCATGTGGCACGTGCCATCTTTCAGCTGTAACCCCCATCACAGCAGGGGCCATAGATGAACCACAGACTACTACAGCACACAGACTACTACAGCACACTGCTGCTATGTAGTACCCGTCTCCATATGGCAACAAGGCAATTCAACAATTGGGGGCAACAATCTGAGGTCTCAATCTATTCAACACATATACAGTCACTTACACAGTAGCTGTTGAGGATGTGTACTATGGATCTTTAATCTTCTACACAGAGTGACTCCAACCAGACCTTTGACATATACACTACCGGTCAAAAGTTTTAGAACACCTACTCATTCAAGGGTTTTTCTTTATTTTTACTATTTTCTACATTGTAGAATAATAGTGAAGACATCAAAACTATGAAATAACACATGGAATTATGTGGTAACCAAAAAAGTGTTCAACAAATTAAAATATATTTTATATTTGAGATTCTTCAAATAGCCACCCTGTGCCTTGATGACAGCTTTGCACACTCTTGGCATTCTCTCAACCAGCTTCATGAGGTAGACACCTGGAATGCATTTCAATTTACAGGTGTGCCTTCTTAAAAGTTAATTTTGTGGAAATTCTTTCCTTCTTAATGTGTTTGAGCCAATCAGTTGTGTTGTGACAAGGTAGGGTTGGTATACAGAAGATTGCCCTATTTGGTAAAAGACCAAGCCCATATTACGGCAAGAACAGCTCAAATAAGCAAAGAGAAATGACAGTCCATCATTACTTTAAGACATGAAGGTACATCAATACAGAACATTTCAAGAACTTTGAAAGTTTCTGTAAGTGCAGTCGCAAAAACCATCAAGCGCTATGAAAGAAACTGGCTCTCATGTGGACCGCCACAGGAAAGGAAGACCCAGTTTCCTCTGCTGCAGAGGATAGGTTCATTAGAGTTACTAGCCTCAGAAATTGCAGCACAAATAAATGCTTCACAGACACATCTCAACATCAACTGTTCAGAGGAGACTACATGAGTCAGGCCTTCATGGTCGAATTGCTGCAAAGAAACCACTACTAAAGGACACCAATAATAAGAAGAGACTTGCTTGGGCCAAGAAACACGAGCAATGGACATTAGACCGGTGGAAATTTGTCCTTTGGTCTGGAGTCCAAATTGGAGATTTTTGGTTCCAACAGGCGTGTCTTTGTGAGACAAGTGTGGGTGAACGTATGATCTCCGCATGTGTATTTCTCACCGTAAATCATGGCGGAGGAGGTGTTATGGTGTGGGGATGCTTTGCTGGTGGCACTGTCTGAGATTTATTTAGAATTCAAGGCACACTTAACCAGCATGGCTACCACAGCATTCTGCAGCGATACACCATCCCATCTGGTTTGGGCTTAGTGGGACTATTATTTGTTTTTCAACAGGACAATGACCCAACACACCTCCAGGCTGTGTAAAAGCTATTTTACCAAAAAGGAGAGAGATGGTGTGCTGCATCAGATGACCTGGCCTCCACAATCCCCCGACCTCAACCAAATTGAGATGGTTTGGATGAGTCGGACCGTAGAGTGAAGGAAAAGCACCCAACAAGTGCTCAGCATATGTGGGAACTCCTTCAAGACTGTTGGAAAAGCATTCCAGGTGAAGCTGGTTCAGAGAATGCCAAGAGTGCAAAGCTGTCATCAAGGCAAAGGGTGGCTATTTGAAGAATCTCAAATATAAAATATATTTTTATTTGTTTAACACTTTTTGGGTTACTACATGATTCCATATGTGTCATTTCATAGTTTTGATGTCTTCACTATTATTCTACAATGTAGAAAATAGTCAAAATAAAGAAAAACCCTTGAATGAGTAGGTGTTCTAAAACTTTTGACCGGTAGTGTATATATATATATATATATCCCTCCGGTGTTATGTCTCTCTGTCTGTCCCAGACACAACAGGGTGAGTTTCATAACCCTCCAACATTTAAATCCCTTTCATCTGTAATACATCGCAGATATCCAGGGAGATAAGAGGATAAAAGCAGAACAGGTGAGACTCTTCAATATAGTCAAATGCAAAAGGTAGAAAGAGGAAGTGATTTTCTTCCTGTGGTTGAGTCTTCGAGGTGTATCGCTGTTGCCATGCGGTGTACTAAGACTGGTGCTCCACTTCCACCTTGAACATGTGCTCTGATTCCCACAGCCAGGCAGCCAGCCACCCAGACTGCCTGTTTACAAGTCCCACATTCCCACATTCATCAACTTCAACATGTACGCTCTGCCCAAACTAGTTGCTGTGTGTGAAAAAAGCAGCACTCTCAACTATACTGCTGCTATGATCTTTATCTCTGAACTTCCAACCCTTATAGAGTAAACCTCTAGGCCTGGAGTTCGTGAGGGTTTCTTATTAAAGCCTCTACTAAAATAAGGAACATTATTGTTGTCCTGTGTAACTTTGTATTAATAGAGATAAATAGCACAAGTGAGTATTTTTGTGCTTGATACACTGCATCATAGTCTCCTGAGCACCATCAACAGACCGTGAAAATAAGATAAAAATGTTACAATGACAATGTCAAAGCGGTTTAGACGCTATGTCTGTATTTCATATCACTCAGTATTTAATATGTGCACTGTATTAGATGAAGAGGAGAAAAATAAGTTAATCATCTCTGTTTTAGTGATCTTTTTTTAGCTACATTTGGCCATTCTCTCAGCTCTCACATGTCGTGGAATCTCCCCCACACATAACATTTGATTGACCTGTTTCAGACAAGCCCCTCACCTGTATCTTTACATCTTATTCCCTACTCTAACAAGGTGCCATAGGATCCTCTATCATCAAGTCATCTCTGAGGAAGTGAAGCTGGACCTGGGGGATCATCTGAAGGGAGGCCAGCCAGGGTTCAGGTCTGAGGGGTCGGGGAGAGAGAGCAGGGGCGGACGTGCCTGCTGCAGCCAGCTGTGCTGCACAGAGAGTAGTGGAAACTCCCAAACACAGGCGCAGGAAGGCTGGGGCTATGGCTGGGGCAGACCCCATGGGAGATACAGTAGGCTGAGGGGGGCCTCCTCAGTCCTCACCCTGTAGATTGGGCTCAGTAAAACACAGACTCCTCCACAGAGATGAGCTCAATGTGATGACAGGGAAGATAAGGGGGGACAAGGGATTGACACATATCCCAGCTTCCCATGTGTGCTCGTCATTGTGAGATAATCCAAATAAACCCTCATCAGTCAGGTAACAGGTTATGGTGTGACTAAGTAATTAGGAGAAAGAGTGGTGGTGATGAGTGTGCATTAGTCAACCCCTACAGCAGCAGAACCAACTTCACTCACTGTATCTGGGTTACGTCCCCAGACTGAAGAACCAGACAGACTCTATTCATTGATTTCTTTTTCTGTTGAATCGCTGCTCTACATGCAAATGTCCTTCAATACTGTGCTCGCAACCAGAAGAATCCAGAAGACGGCTTCATTATTGCAGTGCGTGACGTGATCAACTGGGTGGCAACACTGGCATCACTGGTAGGCTTTACATCATCTTCCTGGCACAAGGCAATGCCAAGCACAACCACTGACAACTGGCCAATGGATGGAAGAGTTGGCATGGATCTGAAGTGTAGCACAGGCAGCAGACAAGAACAGGAGAGCAAACTAACGGAAAGGACAAGCAGAATTACAGGATGACGTCATCAGCAATTTCAATCGTTGTGACATAAAGATCTTAAAACACAACAGAACAGTTCAACTACAGAACCTTCCTGTGCTGTAGCACTTGGACGACTTCACTACTTCAGAGTGCTTTAACAAGAACAACCAAGGCACACACTCCCTTACAGCAAGTAAGGGACCATGGTGGTCCTTTGAAACTGGAAATGTCAAACCTTCTGTCCAAGTGTAGCAGTGTGCTTCAAGTTTCAGTACAATGTGAAGTGCACTCGGAGTGATCCAAGTGGTCTCCCTGTCAGTTATCATTAGTCATTCCTGGATCCACCTCCTCCCATAGGGCCAGGCAAGGCCAAGTCACAGAGTTGTTCCAAAAGCACACCCTCATTTCTTGGAAACTCCGTTACAGAGTGACTTGGGCCCAAGGTATGTGATGGAGGTGGTGGTGTGGACTGTTGGTTGAGACTGTCCAGATATTACTGTGTATGACTCTGTGTGCTCTTCCATGCAGGGGAACAGTCTACTTGAGTTTACCGCGTGATACACTAATAGGGCAGGGTTTCCCAACTGGCGGCCCATGGGCCGAATTTGGGCCTTGGGTGATTTTATTTGACCCCCCAAGTTTACTAAGCAAAAAAGTAGTTTTTGCTGTTGGACATAAAAGACTGTAAAAACACCAGCAAATCAGCTCCAAGTGATCTTCATTATGTAAATCTGTTCCAAAGTATTCCCATGCACAATAGACAGTAATACAGTCCCCTCTGAAATTACTGGGACAGTTAAGAATTTTGTCTCCTATTGAATCTGTAGTCCAGCACTTTGGATTTGAAATGATACAATGATTAAAGTGCAAACTGTCAGCTTTAATTTGAGGGTATTTTTATCCATATCGGGTAAACAGTAATGATAGCACTTTTTGTACACAGTCCCCCCATTTTAGGGACCAAAAGTATTGGGACAAATTCACTTATATGTGTATTAAGGTAGTCAAAAGTTTAGTATTTGGTCCCATATTCATAGCACGTAATGACTACATCAAGCTTGTGACTCTTCAAACTTTTTGGATGCATTTGCTGGTTTGTTTTGGTTGTGGGTTGTGTTTCAGATCGTTTTGTGCCCAATAGAAATGAATGGTAAATAATGTATTGTGTCATTGGAGTCACTTTTATTGTAAATAAGAATAGAATATGTTTCTAAACACTTCTACATTAACGTTAATGCTACCATGATTACAGATAGTCCTGAAGGTATTGTGAATAACGATGAGTGAGAAAGTTACAGATGCAGAAATATCATCCCCCCGCAAAAATGCTAACCTCCCCTGTTATTGTAATGGTGAGAGGTTAGCATGTCTTAGGGGTATGATATAAAATGCTAACCTCCCCTGTTATTGTAATGGTGAGAGGTTAGCATGTCTTAGGGGTTGATATAAAATGCTAACCTCCCCTGTTATTGTAATGGTGAGAGGTTAGCATGTCTTAGGGGTATGATATAAAATGCTAACCTCCCCTGTTATTGTAATGGTGAGAGGTTAGCATGTCTTAGGGGTATGATATTTCTGCATCTGTAACTTTCTCAGTCAACTTATTCACGATAGTGAAACTCATGGTCATTGTATCATTTTTGTTTGGGCTTCTTGCGGTCAATTTGCAGTCTACAAATTATTTGTAATTATGTTCCGGCCCCCTGACCATCCGCTCAAGAAATAAATTGTCCCGTGACTGAATCTAGTTGATGATCCCTGCACTAGGGTCTGACGGCTTTCTGTGCCAAAGATAGCGTCGGAGAAGGCAGGCCGCCCTATTTAAAAATGTGCTCTCAACTGTAACAGTCCTGCGATAGTAACTATAATTGTCCCTCTCCAATCCTTGTGTCTGTCTGGCCATTCAGTCTTTTAAAGAGATAGTGAGTGTAGTAAGCTAACATTATGGACAGTCTGACAGTAGAGACCTGTACGAATGGGTTCTAACTGAAAAACAAAGATTTCTCTTGAGGATTTTGCAATAACGGACTGTGTGGGTGTACATTAGAACGGCCACTTCCTAGCAAAAAGGCGAGGAAAAGTGCTGAATGTGGTATATGTTATTTTTAGTCCTGCACTCAAGATTCCTGTCGAAAAAGAACAAGACTGACAATAGTTCCACTAACTGTCCACTTGACAACCATTAAAAAAATCAAGCCTATATTTCATCTGTTTTGAGTGGCAGGATCTGAATTGGACTAGAGATTTTGACTTGTTGTGTAAACTCTGTGTTATGAGATATTACACAGGTAAGGATCTGCACTATACACATGCCAACAGCTATGGAACAATACGTTCCTATGGACCCATTTTTTTTATCTGTGAAAAAGAAAAACACCCTTATAGTTTCACAAAGCTGGAAGATCAAAACACACAGAGCAGATCCTCCTCCTTGGAGCTCTAGTCTGCTTGGTGGGAGCACTCACAACATTCCCATAGTCCTGAGAATGACGAGTGCCGCCGGGTTAACCAGTCTCAGAGCAGACGCCACCCCATTAAGAACAACAACCAATGGAATCCCTAAAAACCCCAGCAGCAAGGATCATGCCCTAAATTTCATCTCATCAGACTAAGCCTCACCTAAAATCAGCTTAAAACAAATAACATAAAACAATCTATATTAATCCCTATATTCAGTTAAAGGAAGTTCACATTCTGCCCTGAAGTCATAACAGGAAACATCGGTATTTGAGTTTCTTGGGATTCCGGACTGTGGATCCCAACATAGGCCATGGCTGAGTTTTGATAGATGAGGTGCTAACATGGGGACTAAGAGAGAGAGAGGAGCAGGCAGAATGGCTTGCTGGCAGACAGAGCCTTGGAGACCAGAGGTAGACCTGAAATAGCATTACAGCATTACATCACATCTGACTGAGTTTGCAGTCCTGTCTGTTGGCCGGGCCCAGCCTCTGCAGCACTGGCCCTACATGCCACCTCCAAGATGTAATGGAAGGGTTACAGTTAGCTGCTTCACGGCTGCTTTCCTGGGGCTCACATAATCAAGGCCTGAACACTGACAGGAAACTCACAGACCAAAGCAATGTTCCATTTATTCAGACACGGCCAAACTCAAGACACCCGAGGGAGGAAGATTGTGAATACAAACAAGTAGCCTCCATGGCTACGCCAACTCCTCACACGACACAAAATGGTGGGGGATTGGTTTTGATGAGTTTTGATTCATTGTGACTGTTGGGAGCTAATGTGAAGGTTTGTGTATTTGCTTGCATGTATAGAAAGGCTTTCGGTGTCTGACAGCATGAGGAAAACATCTTCCTGCTCACAAGTATTCCACATAAAGCGTAATCACCTCGGCATATTCTCCACGGTTCATAGATCGACGCGACAAATCATTTCCGCAACGTCTGAAAAGAGTGGTCTGTTTTTGCTTATCAACCATTCCTGAAGCCTTGACACAATCTGACACGAACTCCAGACCGACTACAAGCACATCAAAGTCATGGACGGTAGTGGTTGAGCAAGCACCAATGGGGCCCAGATCAAAGAGAGCGCATAGGCAGTAAATTGTTCTTCTCTCGCCCTTATTCTTCAGTGAAACGATACCTGCCATGCTTGTTAAGCACCGTAGTGGGAACACTCTTAACTGATCTACTGAGCAATAACACCCCACTTATTGTTACTAAAGCTGCTCACCAAGTTGGTAGACATGTTTAACTGCAAGACAAGAGACACTGTTGCTTTGCCCTATATTTTACAACTACAAGCATGCTTCCACAAACAGAGGAATCCTCATTTGAGATATGGATACACATACATGTGGTGAGTGTTGGGTGTGTGATCCACGTGAGAGCTCCGTGTTAGGATTTACCCCACACTAACTCTACAATTAACCCGAAAGGGTAAAGCATTTTCAACCACAGATATGCCTGTGGTTGAAAATGTATTCTCTTCAACAATTGATATTACTTTGGTTAATACTAACACTATAAGTACTAATAAGAGAGCAATAATAATTAGCTATTACATCATCCCAATGGCATTATAGCACGCCATAGTCACCACTACATGATTATAATCTCTGGGTCTCACATGATGTAGCAAGGCCTTTTGAAGCCGCAGCAGGCAGCCTGGGGTGATTTAGAGAAGCACACACACACACACATACACAAAAAGAGAACAAGAGAGAGAGATGGAGCGAGAGGCATGACTACAGTCCAGTGTGCCCCCTCAGCAGCACCCTGCTACACCCACATACCAACCAACCAACCCAGGCCCGGCTAGCCCATTCCCACCTGCTCCCTTCAATGCCAGCTCCAGAACCCCTCGCTTTTTCCGAGGAATACTCTCCCTCGATTGTACGGCAAACAAAATGCCACACACCTTCCTCCACACATGCCTCACACGGTACACACACACACACACACAGCCCCCCCCCCCCCCCCACACACACACACACAGTCTCTTTCTCGGTGGAAACATTCCCTGTACCTCCGGTCCAGCTGGAACGGTAAGAGAGGATGAACATGAGCGTCACTATCACACATCATGGCCCTGCCTGCTGTATCTGTGTCATGACATCAGTCCTCATGATGATCCTCTGGATGGCCATGTGCTGGCTGCCTGGCATGCTGCCTGGCATGCTGCTCCTCTCACTTTGCCAAAATAACTCATTTGAATACATCTCTCATTCCTGTTGCAGACAGGGGGCTCTAGTAGTGTCCACTGATCTGGTAGCACAGTGGAGGCAGACGCCTATGCTATATTGTGGAGTCTAAACAGTGGCATTGCGTTCATGACATGTATGAAAAATGTTAACAAGCAATCAATTACCTAATAATAACTATCAATAGTTCATAACAGAATATTGATCATGGTCGTCATGAACAATCGTTGGAGTACGAGGTGAAAGAGTACAGCCATAATCATTGTATTCCAATGATTTTGCTTAGAAAACACCTGAACCCACTTATTCCAGGAGAAACATTATCAGCGGAGAACTGTTACATTCATTACCTGACAAAAAGACCTAAGGTGTAAGCCTGCGTAATAGCAGTCATATTATGTAGTAATACCTCGCTATGTGCTCCTTTACAGACCGGGCGTGCTACTATGCTACAAATGAACATGCCGGACTGTCGTGAAGCCTATAGGCGCTCGCGGAAATGACACACATTTATAGAATAGAAGCAGTAGTATTGAGGTGATGACAAGCTGTCATTCACAATCACAAATATGCAAAACGAATGAAAGGTCTTATATTGTATAGCGATACACGTAGATCTTTGCAACATACAGCACAAATTCATGTGAACCAGGAAATTCAAAACAGGTTCCAATATCAAATAGTACAATTCGTTCGATACATTCCTTTTGGATCGTGTGAGTAGGCTATCGATCATACCATGCGCACACTAGACTGAGGGACAGATTGCTTATTCCGGATCGTCTTCTTAACATTCTATTTCTGATGTTTTAAATCCTATATAGCCTAGCACTCTAAACCCAGCCTATGCATGTAGTATACAAATAAACTTACCCTTATCAAAATCAAATCCTATGTTTCCCGTTGTGGAGAAAAAAATATGGTTGTAAAGATTTCAGATCCCAGTTACTGAAATGTGATGTCACTTCATTCTGAGAAGGGAAAATAATAATTTGTTTCGAGTCAAACAAGAGTCCTTTTCTATATCCTGGAACTAGTGACAACACGTTAAGACATTCCCAGATATGTCTATTGGGATCCTATTTTCACAGGCAGTGTCCAGCGCATTCCCACACCGCAAGGCTCAACAAGGGTAAGTTTTCTTCGGCCGGTAATTCAGTTTCACCGACCGAGAACCCCGCCCTTGAGCATAGGACAAGACTGTCAAACCCACCAGCCAATCGGTTTACATGGGCAGCCACTGCCGCGCTCGGCGCTAACCGGCTGACGGGCGTGACTAAGAAGAGATCAGGTTTAAAAATATTAAAGAGACAGGATAGTAACAAATCATGTATGCTCTCATTTGGCACTACCCAGACATTGGCCCATCCAGAGAAATCATATGACATGACATCATAGGACATACCTGACCAGCCGTGATCAATAAATGGTTTAATAATTTGTCAACTGAAACTGAAGGTTGTTAGCACACGTATTATTACACCCTCTTCATACCTTTGTAGGCTACTGATTTTGTAGTTAAAGTAAGAGCATGATCATTTCAACAGATCTGGTCAATATCTGTTCTTTATATCAAAATCAAATCAAATGTATTTATATAGCCCTTCTTACATCAGCTGATATCTCAAAGTGCTGTACAGAAACCCAGCCTAAAACCCCAAACAGCAAGCAATGCAGGTGTAGAAGCACGGGGGCTAAGAAAAACTCCCTAGAAAGGCCAAAACCTAGGAAGAAACCTGGAGAGGAACCAGGCTATGAGGGGTGGCCAGTCCTCTTCTGGCTGTGCCGGGTGGAGATTATAACAGAACATGGCCAAGATGTTCAAATGTTCATAAATGACCAGCATGGTCAAATAATAATAATCACTGTAGTTGTCGAGGGTGCAACAAGTCAGCACCTCAAAAGTAAATGTCAGTTGGCTTTTCATAGCCGATCATTGAGAGTATCTCTACCGCTCCTTCTGTCTCTAGAGAGTTGAAAACAGCAGGTCTGGGACAGGTAGCACATCCGGTGAACAGGTCAGGGTTCCATAGCCGCAGGCAGAACAGTTGAAACTGGAGCAGCAGCACGGCCAGGTGGACTAACAACTTTATTTGTAAAGCATGTTTCAACCATTAATCAAACTGAAACAAAACAATGGTCCTAACATGTTAATGAATAACAGATGTGGACAGAATGACTCTGCATAGACATGCATGGTCCCGTGTCTCAAGGGTGTCTGTTATGAGAGCAGTCATGTGATATTGTTTCACATCCTTTTAGATAACTGAATCTAGAAGCTGATGTAACTCAAACCCCCATCCTGTCTGTGTTTGATAAAATCCATGGACAAGTGGCTAGACACCTCTAAAAATAGATACATAAATGACTATCTTAGGAAGCCTGTCCTATAATAACCTACTGTAGCCTAATGAATTCCCAAGATAATTGTATAGAATAACATCTGTACTGTCGACTGTGTAAGGTTCTAAAGTATTCTATCCCTTGAGTTTTAGTTAGGCATTGATGGGCATATGAGCAGGCGCTACATATGAGCATGTCTTCATGATTACTCACTCTACTCTCCAAGTGTCACGTCCTGACCAGTAAAGAGGTTATTTGTTATTGTAGTTTGGTCAGGACGTGGCAGGGGGTGTTTGTTTAATGTGTTTCGGGGTTTGTTGGGCAATGTTCTATGTTAGTGTATTTCTATGTCTGTGTCTAGTTTATCTATTTCTATGCTTAGTTTATTGGTTTGACCTTCAATTGGAGGCAGCTGATTCTCGTTGCCTCTAATTGAAAGTCCTATTTAGTAGGGGTGTTTTTTCATGGTTTTTTGTGGGTAGTTGTTCAGTATGTAAGCTGTGTTCCTTACAGGACTGTTTCTTGTTGTTGTTGTTTTTTGTTTAAGTGTTTGTTTTCGTTTTCTTCTAAATAAAGAAGATGAGTTCACACATTCCCGCTGCGCCTTGGTCCCATCTGTACGACGAACGTGACACCAAGCCTCATGTGCCTTCCTTTCCCAACCCACGGACCCTGTTCCCATACGCCAGCCATTTCCTCCTGAGAAAAACACATGAAAAGCAGAAAAACACACAAGTTTGTTAGACTAAATTGGTCTTGTTCTTTCATATTTTTACAGCCCTGATTCAAATCAAAATTGTATTTGTCAGATGCGCCGAATACAACCTTACAGTGAAATGCTTACTTACAAGCCCTTAACCAACAATGTAGTTTTAAGAAAAATAAGAGTTAAGAAAATATTTCCTAAATATACTAAAGTAAAAAACTAAAAGAGCAACAATAAAATAACAATAACGAGGCTGTATACAGGGGGTACCGAGTCAATGTGCTGGGAATAGGTTAGTCGAGGTAATTGAGGTAATATCTACATGTAGGTAGGGGTAAAGTGACTATGCATAGATAATCGATAATAAACAGAGTAGCAACAGCATATAAGGGGGGGGGGTCAATGCAAATAGTCTGGGTAGCCATTTGATTAGTTGTTCAGCAGTCTTATGGCTTGGGGGTAGAAGCTGTTACGAAGCCTTTTGGACTTAGACTTGGCGCTCTGGTACCACTTGCCATGCGGTAGCAGAGACAACAGTCTATGACTAGGGTGGTTGGAGTCTTTGGCGATTTTTAGGGCCTTTCTCTGACAACAGCCTGGTATAAAGGTCCTGGATAGCAGGAGGCTTGGCCCCAGTGATGTACTGGGCTGTACACACTACCCTCTGTAGCGCCTTGAGGTCGGAGGCCGAGCAGTTGCCATACCAGGCTGTGATGCAACCAGTCAGGGTGCTCTTGATGGTGTAGCTGTATAACCTTTTGAGGATTTGCTGACCCATGCCAAATCTTTTCAGTCTCCTGACAATAGGTTTTGTCGTGCCCTCTTCACGAATGTCTTGGTGTGTTTGGACCATTCTAGTTTGTTGGTGATGTGGACACCAAGGAACTTGAAGCTTTCAACCTGCTCCATTACAGCCCTGTCGATGAGAATGGGGGCGTGCTCGGCCCTCCTTTTCCTGTAGTCCATGATCATCTCCTTTGTCTTGATCACGTTGAGGGAGAGGTTGTTGCGCTGGCACCACACTGCCATGTCTTTGACCTCCTCCCTATACGCTGTCTCATGAATGCATTTGTTTATAGAGATAATTCCATTTTCCTCCAAGAGTGGCTGAAACTCTTGTGTAGACCCAACCTCTTTTAAGCAGCCATGTGTTTTCCCTGTTTCCAGGTCAGATTTGTTTTTCATGTCAGCTATTAACAATCTGTAGCAGACGATCACTTACAATTACAGTGTGGATCAAATTAACTATTTGATATTGAAAGTACTCTCTGTTCTTTAATTCAATCCAAGGGAGGTTTTTGTCCTGGAATAGTTGTTTGGAGCTTCTAAGTGCTCCTCAGAGAACAAAGTCTGTTGGTTCTAATGTAAAGACCATTCAATTCCATGTTCTCAGTGAAAGCTCATATCCACTCTGGGGCTTTAGAGTGGGGAGTCTGATACGGGGGCAGGAGGTTCCAGAGATAATGACAGCCCTAGTGGGTTTCTCTAGATTGAGACTACTGGGTACAGTAGCCCCAGGTTCCTCTCCTGGCAGGGGTTACCTCAGCCTGGGATCCCCTCCCTCATGGCTTTCTGGCTCCACTTCTCCATCCAAACACTCTCTCTTGACCAGAGAGTCTGGAAGCCCTGAGGCTGTCCCTGGCTGAAGTCGACACTTATCATGAAAAGCAACAGGTTGCCTAGCAGTGTTTTTCCTCCCCTGTAAAACACTGACTCACTAGCTCCCAGAAGTGACCACAAGACACACATGGCTGGCGTCACATCAGGAGAGTGGCAATGAAACCTTGCAACACCTGGAAAGTGGCACGACTACTTAAAATTTCAGCAAATTTTCAGCCTATGAAGAAAAATGTTAAGTTCTGAAGAAAATGTCAGAAACATTTGCAAACATACTGTATGCTTCTGAGCCTCTATTAGTATTGGGGCGGCAGGTAGCCTAGCGGTTAAAAGCATTGGGCCAGACACCGAAAGGTCGCTGGTTCGAATCCTTGGAAAAATGTGCCGTTCTGCCCTTGATCAAGGAAGTTAACCCCCAACAACAACTTCTCCCTGGGCGCGGATGACATGGACGTCGATTAAGACAGCCCACCACACATCTCTGATTCAGAGGGGTTGGGTTAAATGCGGAAGACACATTTCAGGTGAATGCATTTAGTTGTGCAACTGACTAGGTATCCCCTTTCCCACTGAATGATCAACCTTCTATGTATATGTTCTGATATACCTTGTGAGTAAGTAAAATACAAGCAACTCTCTTCAATACCTACATTAAAGGCCTGTGAGGTAGCGTAGGGAGTTTCTGATTGATATACCATGAAGTAGCTGTGATTAACGGTGAACTCTCACCGGGGTCGAGGAGAGGGGGAAGTGCAAAAGAGGTGAGGCCAGGCCAGGGCATAGGCAACTAGCGATTAGACAACTGACGCCAGACCTCTAAGAGCACTCCAGCTCCCCTGAAGCTCCATCAATCACACACAGATAAAAGGGTTGAGCTGCAAAGGCCATGTTTAAGCAAAGGAACACTGTCAGATGGATAACACAACTATTTCCTCCTGTCTCAGCCATCCACATATGTGGGGGAAGGACCATCATTTCTGAGGCTAAGCTAAAGCAGTGAGAGAGAGAATAATTCCTGGGCTATGCAAGCAGTACAGTGAGGATATGGTTCATTCATGGGTTAAAGCCATTCTCATTCAGGTGGGGAAAACGGATACATACAGCAGGCTGGGGGAGTGGAGGCATCGGAGAGACAGGCAGGCTGACGGTCTTCAAAGCTGCATTGAGATATCATCCAGACAGCAGACTGATAGTTTCATCAGGGATCTGAAGCTTAACAAATAGACTGCGGGGAAAACAACAGCGAGTGAGACCATGTAATGCTTCAATGCATTAACATCAGCAGACTGACTGCAAAATCTTATAGTGTACAGCTTTGAGATTAGGCTTTTTTTCTACATTTCTTTAGGGTCTTGGGTGATTCACTGCAGTGCATTTTATACTCTATTTTAGAATAACTTCATTGTAAGGTTCACATAGTTTATTCCATAAGAGTGAAGGGATCTGGAAAGGGTATAATGTAAACTGACATATAAGAGCAGCTAGCATGAAGAGAGACTCTGCACACTGCTAGCATTTAACACCATAGTACCCTCCAAACCCGTCATTAAGCTCGAGACCCTGGGTCTCGACCCCGCCCTGTGCAACTGGGTCCTGGACTTTCTGACGGGCCGCCCCCAGGTGGTGAGGGTAGGAAACAACAACTCCACCCCGCTGATCCTCAACACTGGGGCCCCACAAGGGTGCGTTCTCAGCCCTCTCCTGTACTCCCTGTTCACCAATGACAGCGTGGCTATGCACGTCTCCAACTCAATCATCAAGTTTGCAGACGACACTGCAGTGGTAGGTTTGATTACCAACAACGACGAGACGGCCTACAGGGAGGAGGTGAGTGCCCTCAGAGTGTGGTGTCAGGAAAATATCCTCACACTCAATGTCAACAAAACAAAGGAGATGATCGTGGACTTCAGGAAACAGCAGATGGAGCACCCCCCTATCCACATCGACGGGACAGTAGTGGAGAAGGCGGAAAGTTTTAAGTTCCTCGGCGTACACATCACAGACAAACTGAAATGGTCCACCCCCCCCCCCATACAGCGTGGTGAAGAAGGCTGAAGAAATTTGGCTTGTCACCGAAAACACTCACAAACTTTTACAGATGCACAATCGAGAGCATCCTGTCGGGCTGTATCACCGCCTGGTACGGCAACTGCTCCGCCCACAACCGCAAGGCTCTCCAGAGGGTAGTGAGGTCTGCACAACGCATCACCGGGGGCAAACTACCTGCCCTCCAGGACACCTACAGCACCCGATGTCAAAGGAAGGCCAAAAAGATCATCAAGGACAACAACCACCCGAGACACTGCCTGTTCACCCAGCTATCATCCAGAAGGCGAGGTC
The DNA here is from genome assembly GCF_901001165.1 of Salmo trutta. Lineage (NCBI taxonomy): Eukaryota > Metazoa > Chordata > Actinopteri > Salmoniformes > Salmonidae > Salmo > Salmo trutta. Next base: position 51,332,316 of record NC_042957.1, read on the forward strand.
AGTACAGGTGCATCAAAGCTGGGACCGAGAGACTGAAAAACAGCTTCTATCTCAAGGCCATCAGACTGTTAAACAGCCATCACTAACATTGAGTGGCTGCTGCCAACATACTGACTCAATCTCTAGCCACTTTAATAATAAAACATTTGATGTAATAAATGTATCACTAGTCACTTTAAACAATGCCACTTTTTATAATGTTAACATACCCTACATTACTCATCTCATATGTATATACTGTACTCTATACCATCTACTGCATATTGCCTATGCCGCACGGCCATCACTCATCCATATATTTATATGTACATATTCTTAATCATTCCTTTACACTTGTGTGTATAAGGTAGTTGTTGTGAAATTGTTAGATTACTTGTTAGATATTACTGCACGGTCGGAACTCGAAGCACAAGCATTTCGCTACACTTGCATTAACATCTGCTAACCATGTGTACGTGACCAATAACATTTGATTTGAGGGTAGAGCCTGTCAGAATGACTTACTGACAATCCTCGAGTAGCCTACTCTCAGTGGCTGTGTGGTTCAATGTAAAGCCACAGCCTCTGCTCCATCAAGATCCAAAGTCAGCTCACTTGTCAAATGTTTCACCCTCCATACGCCCTGTAACCCATACACCAGCTGCCACTGAGACATCTCAGCAACTACCCTATACAGTGATACTCTGCAAAGTTGACTTTTGTATATACAGTACCGGTCAAATGCTTGGACACGCCTACTCATTCCAGGGTTTTTCTTTATTTTACTATTTTCTACATTGTAGAATAATAGTGAAGACATCAAAACTATGAAATAACACATATGGAATCATGTAGTAACCAACAACAACAAAAAATTCTACAAATCCAAATATATTTTATATTTGAGATTCTTCAAAATAGCCAACCTTTGCCCTGATGACAGCTTTGCACACTCTTGGCATTCTCTCAACCAGCTTCATGAGGTTGTCACCTGGAATGCATTTCAATTAACAGGTGTGCCTTGTTAAAAGTGAATTTGTGGAATTTCTTTCCTTCTTAATGCGTTTGAGCCAATCAGCTGTGTTGTGACAAGGTAGGGGTGGCATGTTGAAGATAGCCCTATTTGGTAAAATACCAAGTCCATATTATGGCAAGAACAGCTCAAATAAGCAAAGAGAAATGACAGTTCATCATTACTTTAAGACATGAAGGTCAGTCAATACGGAAATGTCAACAACTTTGAAAGTTTCTTCAAGTGCAGTCGCAAAAACCATCAAGCGTTATGATGAAACTGGCTCTCATGAGGACCGCCACAGGAAAGGAAGACGCAGAGTTACCTCTGCTGCAGAGGATAAGTTCATTAGAGTTACCAGCCTCAGAATGCAGCCCAAATAAATGCTTCACAGAGTTCAAATAACAGACACATCTCAACATCGACTGTTCAGAAGAGACTGTGTAAAAAACTACTAAAGGACACCATTAAGAAGAAGAGACTTGCTTGGGCCAAGAAACATGAGCAATGGACATTAAACTGGTGGAAATCTGTCCTTCGGTCTGATGAGTCCAAATTTGAGATTTTTGGTTCCAACCGCCTTGTCTTTGTGAGACGCAGAGTAGGTGAACGGATGATCTCTGCATGTGTGGTTCCCACCTTGAAGCATGGAGGAGGAGGTGTGATGGTGCTCTTCTGGTGACACTGTCAGTGATTTATTTAGAATTCAAGGCACACTTAACCAGCATGGCTACCACAGCATTCTGCAGTGATACGCCAGCCCATCTGGTTTGCGCATAATGGGACTATCATTTGTTTTTCCACAGGACAATGACCTAAAACACACCTCCAGCCTGTGTACGGGCTATTTGACCAAGAAGAGTGATGGAGTCCTGCATCAAATGACATGGCCTCCACAATCACCCGACCTCAAACCAGTTGAGATGGTTTGGGATGAGTTGGACCGCAGAGTGAAGGAAAAGCAGCCAACAAGTGCTCTGCATTTGTGGGAACTCCTTCAAGACTGTTGCTACATGATTCCATATGTGTTATTTCATAGATTTGATGTCTTCGCTATTATTCTACAATGTAGAAAATAGTAAAAATAAAGAAAAACCTTTGAATGAGTAGGTGTGTCCAAACTTTTGACTGGTACTTTATACTGTATATTGAATTCCAACCCAATGAAATCTCACATTCTCACAGTTTATAACACATTAATAATAGACATGAAGAATACAAACGAAGCAGCCGCAGGTTGCATTCAGATCAAACAATCAAACAAGGAGAAAACCATCCATCCCATTCTCACATTGAGCAGCTGGATAAGTAGAGCAGAGTGAGGCTTCCAAAAGAGTCATAGGGGTAAAATAAAGAACAAACAAAAAACTGTTTTGGCTGCAGGCACACAGAATGTGATTCCCTAGCTATGATCAGAGCACTAGCAGCCGACTGTGGGCTGCAGACAGCCTTGCTTCCCCCACCTGCCTGCCTGGCCTAATGGCTGTTGTTTAACAGGAGGGCTGCAGGTGTGACTGGAGACAAGGACGCTGTTATCAGGCTACACCAAGAAACTCAATGGTCAGGGGGAGAGGCCCCTTTCTGTGAAAACATCCTCCTTCTAAAACTATGGCCTCGCTCGCTCAATCAATGAAGCATATTACATATTACAATTACTATTATCTGGGAGCAACATATGCTTGTGTGTTTTGCTTATAATATTGTTTGAGAAGCTTGCAAGGTGATATTAATATTTTGTCGTTATTGAGCACGGTAGGCCAACAAACCTGATTTAAGCCATATCTGCACATACAGTTAAGTTGTAAAACCACAACCACATGTTAAACAGTGACTAAGGATCAGTATTATGCAGCTCCAGTGACAGCATAGGGTCTTTAGTCATTTCATTTGTCTTTTTCTCCTCTTCCATTACAGGTCTTTCAACTCTTTTCAGAATTCTCTTTCAACCTCCGAGAGGCCAGCCAGGGGCCTCTCGGAGACACTTGTTGAGCGGTAATCCTGCCTCTCCCTCCCACTGAGGATCTGCGCCCACCTGACACCTCTGTTGCGCCACACAAGAAAGGAGTCGCGTGAAACATTCATGATCATCTATTAAATATTAATCCCATCAAAACAGAGAGGAGGCAGATGAAGATTAGGCTCTGCCGTCATCCAAAGGCCTCGCATATGGCTTCTTCTCATCAATTAGTAACAAGAGACCTCAGTGACTGTTTCTCATTAACAGGTGAAATATCAACTCAAGACTGGATTGCTGATAAAGGTGATTGAGAGCTGTAGAGAACACAGAATCCATAGAATGTTCTGAAGAAGAAGTCTGATGCCAACTGAAACAAACAGGTAGCTGTAGATAAGATTGTGACAAAATCACTTGGGTAGCCGCAACTGCTTCTGTAGCTGAATAACAGTATGGAGAACCACTTCAAACACAGAAAACAGACTATGATCCTAAGCAAACAGCATTTGTGAAAGACATACTACATTTTTTGGCAGTATGTCAACTATAGTTTAATTCAGTAAAACATGACACCACCCTTTCAATGTAGAATCAATGTACCTATTTGATGGAGAGAAACCTAAATACATTACTGCTCAAGTGCTTGAGCAGAGGGAAGAGAATATTAGAATTCAATTAAATGTTTCCAGCATTTCTCTCTGAAGCACTGATTCACTCAGCTGCAGTCCCTTTTGTCCCCTGAAGAATGCAAGTCTATCCAACCAAGAAGAAGCAGCAAGCATGCCATTGACCTGCCGCTGTAGCAAAATAAACATTTTAAGCCACTACTAACTGAATGAAACCACCAATACTCTGTGATTTACAATATTCAAAGAGAGGCAGCGCACGAGAGCGAGACAGCGTGTGAGAGAGAGAGAGAAAGAGGAGGGAAAACTAGAGTACAGTAGTGCAGGACTATGGAGCCTCTGATTAGTAACGCTTGGATCTGCTTGTCAGCTGACAGAGATATCAGGTTAAATTTAGCAAAAGTTCAGTGAGGCGAACAGAAGAGGCAGGGTCAGAAAACACTGTGTTCTAAAGTTGTGGCTACTTGCTTTAAAACTTCATGTTAGGGTTTAGTTATGATTTATTTACATTGTGTGGTACTGCAGCAGCTATTTTCATCATAGTTCCTTTGAGTCTAACGTTGGCTTCAGGTCTGTGTACTGTTAGTCGGCTCTCTGCTCTTCTAAATGGGTTATGGCCGTGCTTAATTCATGGTGGTTGTCCTTAAAGAGTAACGTGAGGGATGATGGGCTGCTGTGGAGAGAGTTAATACACTGAACAAAAATATAAATGCAACAATTTCAAATATTTCATATAAGGAAATCAGTCAATTCAAATAAATGCATTAGGCCCTTATCTTTGGATTTCACATGAATGGGAATAGAGATATGCATCTGTTGGTCACAGATACCATTTAAAAAAAGGTAGGGGAGTGCATCAGAAAACCACCATGTAGCCAATAGCCTCTGCATAAAAACAAAAACAAAAGAGTTAACCTCCTTCGCATAGAGTTGATCAGGCTATTGATTGTGGCCTGTGGAATGTTGTAACAGTCCTCTTCAATGGCTGTGCGAAGTTGCTGGATATTGGCGGGAACTAGAACACACTGTCGTACACATCGATCCAAAGCATCCCAAACATGCTTAATGTGTGAGGATGTAGGCCATGGAAGAACTGGGAGATTTTCAGCTTTGAGGAATTGTGTACAGATCCTTGTGACATGGGGCCATGCATTATCATGCTGAAACATGAGGTGATGGCTGCGGATGAACGGCACAACAATGAGCCTCAGGATCTTGTCACGGTATCTCTGTGCATTCAAATTGCCATAGATAAAATGCAATAGTGTTCATTGTCCGTAGCTTATGCCTGCCCACACCGTAACCCCACTGCCACCATGGGGCACTCTGTTCACAACGTTGACATCAGCAAACCACTCACCCACACAATGCCATCTGTCTAGTACAGTTTAAACCAGGATACATCTGTGAAGAGCACACTTCTCCAGCGTGTCAGTGGACATCGAAGGTGAGCATTTGCCCACTGAAATCGGTTACAGTCAGGTCAAGACCCTGGTGAGGACAAAGAGCACGCAGATGAGCTTCCCTGAGACTGCTTCTGACAGTTTGTGCAGCAATTCTTCAGTTGTACATACCCACAGTTTTATCAGCCATCTGGGTGGCTGGACTCAGACGATCCCGCAGGTGAAGAAGCTGGATGTGGAGGTCCTGGGCTGGTGTGGTTGCATGTGGTCTGCGGTTGTGAGGCCGGTTGGACGGACTGCAAAAATCTCTAAAATGACATTGGAGGTGGTTTATGGTAGAGAAATTGACATTAAATTACCTGGAAACAGCTCTGGTGGACATTCCTGCAGTCAGCATGCCAATTGCACGCTACCTCAAAACTTGAGACATCTGTGGCATTGTGTTGTGTGACAAAACTGCACATTTTAGTGGCCTTTCATTGTCCCCAGCACAAGTTGCACCTGTGTAATGATCAAGCTGTTTAATCAGCTTCTTGATATGCCACACCTGTCAGGTGGATATATTATCTTGGCAAAGGAGAAATGCTCACTGACAGGGATGTAATCAAGTTTCTGGCCAAAATTTGAGATAAATAAGATTTTTGTGCGTATGGAAAATTTCTGAGCTCATGAAACAACACTTTACATGTTGTATTTATATTTTTGTTCAGTGTAGTATGAAGATAATATACATTTGGCATAGGGGGAAGCCTAATGAAAAGCATGCAGGATTTAATACTCCCAAACAGTATGGCTTTGCTCCTTCTCCTTGGTGTGGTACACTGAGCACACTAAGCCAAGCAGGTGCTCCACTGAAACATGAGAGGGTTGCCATCTGTCTGTTTAAAACATTTAATAGGTAAATCATTACATATCGCACCATGTGAAAGCACAGTTAATATGTTGTCTTACAGAGATGCCTGCATCGACAGCTTCAGGGGATTTCTATGAGAGCAATACATCTTCCAAACACCTTTTTAAACAGCAAGCAAATTATTTCCTAAATGCTGTGTCAGAAGTCACTGGTGGGTCAGAGTGAATTCCTCCTGGGTCATGTTCAGTAGGGCACACCGTAGCAAAACCTTTTTCAATGGAAAACAAAAATGTATTTGTATTCTGTATCCTTAATGGACTAGAATACAACCCTCATGTTATGGCTTTATGATTGGTTAGTGGCTTCAAATATGCTTGAGTAAATTCAAAGTATACTGAACAAAAATATAAACGCAACATCTAAAGTGTTGGTCCCATGTTTCATGAGCTGAAATAAAAGATCCCAGAAATGTTCCATACGCACAAAAAGCTTATTTCTCTCAAATGTTGTGCACAAATGTGTTTACATCCCTGGTAGTGAGCATTTCTCCTTTGCCAAGATAATCCATCCACCTGACAGGTGTGGCATATCTAGAAGCTGATTAAACATCATGATCATTACACAGGTGCACCTTGTGAAGGGGAATATTTTTGTGCATACAGTATGGAACATTTCTGGGATCTTTTATTTCAGCTCATGAAACATGGGACCAGCACTTTACATGTTGCATTTATGTGTGTTCAGTGCAATTAGGGGGCTATGAGTCACAGTGCTATAAGATATTTCGACAGCCTGTGCTGCCTTGCGCTGGCTGATGCATTCTGGTTGTTGTATGGAGACCAACCATCTGTGCATCACAGACAGGTCATTGGCGTCCCTGCAGAGAAGCATCGTCATAGCTATGTTCACCTCAGAGATGAAAGAAGGCCAGAATTCAAAAGGACAGCCAAGCTCTACCCACCACTACCCACCCAGCCCATTTAACTCATCAGTGGCACTGCCAAGCTGCCAGGCCCGGCCCAGAGCCCATCCACACTGCTGACAGTCACAGGAAACACAGATAACCGAGCCAACAGATAGAGCCAGAGCATGGCAACGATGGCCTCAGCCAGACCATCAGATCAGATATATGACAGAGTCATCCAACCATCCCTGGCCTCTACTACCAGAGCTGCCCTGGGGGTTTGTGTCTGGCTTCCACCTCGGCTCACCATCAGTCAGTCACAGACTTGTCGCCAATAGGAATTAAAGGACACCTGGTTTCCACATTGGCCACACATGATCTTCCAATAACTTCAACATGCTGCCCTCAAGGCATAGAAGTGTTTGATTTGCAATGTTGATGTACTCAAAGTACTAAAGGCAAGGAATTGACGTACTCAAAAATGGTTGCGCTCTCTGTTATTTTTGGATAATGACCAGCTACCCTTTTCTCTATCGCCACATAAAAAAGTAGGGCATTTCCATGTAAAAAAAAAAAAAAACACTATGAGCACTAACATGTGAAGTTCATATGAGCATTTAAATTTGGTGTCAAATGAAAGCTAAGAGTCTGTGTTTTAGAAATTAGGGCATACAGTGCATTCAGAAAGTATTCAGACCCCTTCCCTATTTCCACATTTTGTTACGTTACAACCTTATTCTAAAATGGATTAAATAAAAAATGTTCCTCATCAATATACACACAATACCCCCATAATGACAAAGCGAAAACAGGTTTTTAGAATTTTTTGCAAATGTATAATTATTATTATTATTTTTTAAGAAATACCTTATTTACATACGTATTCAGATCCTTTGCTATGAGACTCGAAATTGAGCTCAGGTGCATCCTGTTTCCATTGATCATCCTTGAGATGTTTCTACAACTTGATTGGAGTCCACCTGTGGTAAATTCAATTGATTGGACATGATTTGCACACACCTGTCTATATAAGGTCCCACAGTTGACAGTGCATGTTAGAGCAAAAACCAAGTCATGAGGTCGAAGGAATTATCTGTAGAACTCCGAGACAGGATTGTGTCGAGGCACAGATCTGGGGAAAGGTGCCAAAATGGAAGAAGTTTAAAAACACCAAGACTCTTCCTATAGCTGGCCACCCGGCCAAACTGAGCAATCGGGGGAGAAGGGCCTTGGTCAGGGAGGTGACTAAGAACCCGATGGTCACTCTGACAGAGCTCCAGAGTTCCTCTGTGGAGATGGGAGAACCTTACAGAAGGACAACCATCTCTGCAGCATTCCACCAATCAGGCCTTTATGGTTGAGTGGCCAGACGGAGGCCACTCCTCGGTAAAAGGCATATGACAGCACGCTTGGAGTTTGCCAAAAGGCACCTAAAGGACTCTCAGACCATGAGAAACAAGACTCTCTGGTCTGATGAAACCAAGATTGAACTCTTTGGCCTGAATGCCAAACGTCACATCTGGAGGAAACCTGGCACCATCCCTACGGTGAAGCATGTTGGTGGAGCGTCATGCTGTGGGGCTGTTTTTCAGCGGCAGGGACTGGGAGACTAGTCAGGATCGAGGGAAAGATGAACAGAGCAAAGTACAGAGAGATCCTTGATGAAAACCTGCTCCAGAGCGCTCAGGACCTCAGACTGGGGTGAAGGTTCACCTTCCAACAGGACAACGACCCTAAGCACACAGCCAAGACAACGCAGTAGTGGCTTCGGGACAAGTCTCTGAATGTCCTTTAGTGGCCCAGCCAGAGCCCAGACTTGAACCCGATCGAACATCTCTGGAGAGACCTGAAAATAGCTATACAGCAACGCTCCCCATCCAACCTGACAGAGCTTGATAGGATCTGCAGAGAAGAATGGGTGTGCCAAGCTTATAGCGTCATACCCAAGAAGACTCGAGGCTGTAATCGCTGCCAAAGGTGCTTCAGCAAAGTACTGAGTAAAGGGTCTGAATACTTATGTAAATGTCATATTTCAGTTTTTATTTTTAATAGATTTGCAGAAATGTCTAAAAACCTGTTTTTGCTTTGTCATTACGGGGTATTGTGTGTAGATTGATGAGGGGAAAAATACGATTTAATCCATTTTAGAATAAGGCTGTAATGTATTTTTTTGTTGTTGAAAAAGTCAAGGGGTCTGATTACTTTTTGAAATTTGGTCAGTCCAAATCTGAACCAATCATAGATTTCTGTTTCACAAGTTTGAACAGCACAGTACAGTATAGCACCCTAGAGTACAGCATGATTTACTGTATTGCACTGTACTTTACTGAACTATACTGTATTGTAATGAACTCTAATCTACTCTACTGATCTGTCCTGTACCGAACTCTACTCTAGTCTACTGTACTATACTGTTCTCTACTGTGCTGTACTTTGACGTCCAAACTTGTGAAACATAGACATCTATGATTGGTCCAGATTTGGTCCGGTCAAACCAAATTTGGTTATGTTTCGGAGAGGAGCTCATTCGAATAATAGCCAGTGTGTAGAATAATACCCAAACATGCAAAGGTCATTCCATTTTTCTACCTTTGTGTACTTAATAAGGATACATCACCATAAAGAGAATGACATTCATAATTAAGCCTTTCTGTATAGTATAGATCAGGGACCCATGATGTCATTCTGTTACCATCGTTCTCTAACCACATGTTAATCAACTTCATTTACTGTAGTTCAATAACCAAAAGGTGTTTTATCATAGCTGACACCCTATTCTTTCTGCAGACATCTTTGAATCTTAATTCAGAGTAAACATTTAACAGGGAGTTTGGAAAACGTCACATAAACTGAGGGAAATTTTACCATCATTCGGTTACCAAACTTTACATCTGAACTGTTTGAGTAAGTCTGTTTTTGTACAATTTTCAGTGGAAATTGTTAAAACTAGTCCTTGTGCATAGAGTTGTATGGTTTGTTTAACTTTGCAATCAATGGTTTTTGTTTGGCATACTATTAAAGTGAATAATCAAAGTGTCATTCAGTTATTCCATTACCGTGGAATTGCCCAGTATACATTCCCAAATTATTGAGAGATAATAAAATCAAAGTTCTTGATAACGATGATAAATCAATAAAACCAATCAGATCTCCACATATCTTCTAACTGTGGACCATTAGATCACTTGGTCACACAAGAGCAAGTGATAAAAGTACTACAGGACAGCTGCCATGACATCATAAAAACGAGCCATGCAAATATTAGATCTGGGAATGTTTATGCCATCCTTAAGTTACTGATATCAACTTACCCCCACTGGCAACTTCATGCGTGCCCTTCACCTATTTCTGCCATGCTTACACATAAGACCACTACTCCACAAGCACACTGCTGTCTCTGGCAGGCCTCCAAAACTTTTTACTGACTGACTGATCCACACAGGGAGGCACTGCTGGGGTGCAGAGATCAGCAGTTAGTACATCACCACCCAAGCATGCATTGCATTTCTCCGATTGAAATATACAGTATCATTTCTCAGGAGTGACAACAGACCAAAACTAGAGAGAAAGGCCAGCCTTAATATGTGGAAAGATGTAATTAAGAACATACACTGCTAGTCCAAGATCACTTATCTCCCATAATTTGATCAACTACGATATGGGCTAGCGTAAATAAACCTAGTCCTTAAGGCCACACATCTCCACATCTCCCAGTCTATCAGCCTCACAACAGATGATAGGCCTGACAGTTGACTGACAACTGGTTTAAATGGACTTGTTTTCTAGGAGGTGCAGTAACCGCCTTCAGCCCTGGGTCTTCTCTCCCTCTTCTCCAGCTTGATCCTAGCAGCCTGTTGCTTGGTAACAGACTGTGACCACTTCCCTCTCCCTTAAGTGCAAGAGGCCTGCCTTGGAAAGGCTTCAGAGGGGCCTGTCACTGAACCATGTTCCCCTCTACTTCTGTGTTCCTGTGCTGGTTTAGAGCAGCTGAGCAGGCTGTGTTTGGGGAGCAGGAGGAGAAGGTCGGTAGACCAGGCGGCTGGGAGCACGTCTGGCTGGTGCTGATGACAGAACCGTACAGAAGGGAGAGGCAAGGGGGACCAAGCTAGAAACCCCAAAGTCTGTCAATCCCATCAGAGTTACTAACCATCACACAATGTCAAGCAAACCTGGCCAACATGGGGCCCACTCTCATCCTACAAAGTTAAGTCCTAGAAGAGTGTGAAAGCCAAAACGGGAGTGGAAAGTGACCCTGCATCGTAACCCTGCATCACCCTGCACAACATCTTTCTCAAATCATCTGCTGTTTCTATTTTCTAGAATTGTTATTATTGCAGGCAGTTTCAGTGAGTAATACTGAAAGTGGGAGGTAGGCTGAAAGTATAATTAATTTCTTCCCTGTACTGGAACTCATAGGCCTGCACCAAACATTTTATGGGGCTAATCATAGAATTACATATAGAATCCCTATTAATTCAATAGGATCTCTGTGGGCCTATTCATAAAGATGAATAATTTAAAATTTATTACCTTTTATTGTGGCATAAACACAACCAGTCATGGTGTTTTCATCTGATTGTCAAATAATCACTTCAAAGGGCTCCTCTACTAGGCTACCAGTGCACGTTCATTCACTTGCAACATATTTCCAGCCTCCAAACGGTGGTGAAAGGAAAGAGACATCTGTCATTAGGCCAGAACTGATGCATCCACTGCTGTCCGTGCGTGTCTCGGTGTCGCCCACTCATCTCTGCCTTGCCAAAACGTCAGTGTTCTCATCGAACCACATCGCATTCTGGAGCGTAGGCTATAGGCTACCACACGTTTTCAAGTCCATTCCCTCATTTTTCATGCCTCTATCTTCCGTGATAAAAAAGGGGTGTAATAAGCATACAGTTTTGTTGACATTTTGTTTTAATTATGTAATAGGCTCATGTTTTAGCGGTCTGGTGTACTTCCACTATTTATTTTGCTGGGACGCCGTACCGGACCGTACCGCCTGACTATGAAACACTATGGCACATTCAAAAATAATAGCTAATTTCATATCACTACCTCTGAAAGGCCTCCTAAACTGTTGTGTCACAAAAACATTTTAAACATGAGGATAATGGACAGACTGCTGTACTGTACTTCATTCCCAGTGTGCCATGCTGTGTTCACGCTCGTGTCACATTCTGTTATAGACGGCCAGACTGGCATATTGGTCAACACAGCCTGGGGCCAAGCTGCCTGGTGCAGACAGCCCTTTTCCTGGGCACGGGCGGGCAGGCACGAGAACATCAGAACTATTTATATCCGCTTATTAGACCAGCACTGTTTTCCTAATGAAGCTGTGTCAAATGAGAAGGCAGAAAGAGAGTGGACCCAGGTTTACTACATGCAGTACGAAATGCCCCTTGGAGATTGTACAACTCAATATTAGGAAGGTTTTCTTAATGTTTTGTAATGTTTAGATTGAGATAATTTTAAAAGAAAATCAAATTGAGAGTAGCAAAGTGAAATGCCATCTCTAGGGAACCATCCAGATGCTCTAAATGTGTGCAGTGTGAAGTGAAATCCATGGAATGTGTTCAACAAACCACAAAAAAATGTTGAAATAACTTTGGCATGGGTCAATAACTATGAATGTTATGAATGTAAGCAGACAAAGGCCATTACCCTATCAGGATCAGCTAACAGACATATTCTCATTCAGCCATGGCCAAGACAAAATATTCATAAAATAACAGGAAGCTGACACAATCTGATGTCACTGTGAATCCACCCCCCCAGTCACCTGCTTTGAGTCTCGCTGGCAGTCCAAGCAACACAGCTGGAAAGTATTCACTGTGAACAAAGAGAAATTGTGAAGGGAAACTCAACAATCATCCTAGGTTTACACAAAGGTCAAGTCACTAATTTGAAACATCCCCTATAGGTCCCCTGTACGTGACTGTGATCGGCTGTGCCTGTAAGCATAGATTTACAATTTATAATTGCACAACCACTTGTTAATGTAGCTAAGGTAGCCTAAATAGTGATTTTCTTTTGTGAGTTGATGTAAGAAAAAAAGAGAAAATAAAGAAGTAGAATGAGAAAAAGAAGTGGAAATTAGAACATATTTTCCCCCACCATTCAATCATATAATTTACTTCACATAAATAAAATTCTCTATATAAGAGAGCACATTTTATAAGTACATTTTTGGATTGAATTTGTTCATCTGATGTGTGTGGTCCCTTTAAGAGGAGTCAAAAGAAAATGCTGCGTTTATAACCAAGTGTGCAGCTGGTATTTACCACACTGGTAAAAATCCAGTGGAACAAACCTCCAACTGGTAATTACTAGTGGTAAACTCGTGTACCATCTCCGAGTTCCGATTTCTCACACATGCTGAACTCTGACGTCACATATTAAGGAAACGGTCTCAATAACAGCATTTTCGGCAGTAAAATGCATCAACAAAATAGTATTTATAGAAAGCAATCTATTAATTAAAAAAAAAAAATTTTATCACTATAATTTGCTTGCGAGCATGATTACTTTTTGTCGATGGTTGACGTGAGCCAATCGGCGTTTCTCAACAAGTTCAAAGCACGTGAATGCACCCAACTTGTATTTACGACTTCACAACATGTAATTACCACCTTCCCACTTAGTTATCAACGCAGCAGAAGTCCCAGCATCCCAAGCGATACAGCTAGCTAACTAGCAAGCCAAACCGGCTTTTGACAAATATTTTCTATAACAAATAATTTGTGGGTGCAAAACCAATTTCAGAGGAATACATAGGAAACGGACATTATTGATGTTGCATACTGAATAGGCCTGTATGTTCTGGCTAACATAAATGTGCCTCAACAACCCTACATCGTTTCAACAAAACAAAAAGACTGACTAGCTAGCTAATGCTTTTAGTTAACAAGCTAGGTCACAGATGAAAGCGTTATAAGTATATCTGGCTAGGTAGCTATTTTTACTCGATTACAAGCTCGGGTACATCAAGCAATGTAGCATGTCAGGGCGAAAGAGGACGCAAATATCCGTACCGGAGACCGAGGACCAAGTAAAGAGGGGCGTGTCACTGAGACAGGTGAGGTCTACCGTCCGTGACCTTGAGAGCGGTGATGTTGATGATGTCAAACCAGGGACAGTGAAGAGTCAGTATTTCTCCAAGGAGGGGGACCCCCAAAGGCTTGGAGAAGAGTTCTTCAACCAGCCCTGTATAAGTTTAGCTAAAGCATTCCTGGGCAAGGTACGTTCCCTAGAATCAAACATCATTGTAACCCAAACCGCTGTTGAATAACCCTTGATCAGATACAGATTATAACAGTAGATAGGCTTATGACTAGGGCAGCCCTCGTGATGGGAAGGGGGCTCTTTGTGGAGTAATGTCTACCTCTGATATAGCTACAGATTGTTATACCAGATAATGTGATTGAACTTTATTTGCTCCCTGAAGTAATCCAACAATGTGTACGCCGCCATCTTGTCTATTTCAAGTATTTTCTCATTGATCGAGACTGGCTGGTGTCCACCCCAAGGTGCTCGTGTCATGAACAACAGACACCTGTCTCGATCAATGAGAGAAGAGTTGAAATAGACAAGATGGTAGCGTACATATTGTTGGATTACTTCATGGAACAGAAAAATGATTATCTGGTGTAACAATCTGTAGTCACCTCTAAGGATTATTGTTGCAACTAGGAGTTGGAAAGGTCATCTATTTTAATCCTGAACAGAAACACTGTGCTTGCATTCAAACGACCAGCAAATTTCAAAGCCAGGAAGTGCTTGTGTATGCAGAGTGACTATTAATAATCTTAGCCATGACTCCTTTGCACGCTGCTTCTTTTTAAGCCCTCCAGTGGCTGAATCCTGTGCATGTTTGTGTTTAATTAAGCTATGTCTGGACCAGTTTACAGGAAGGCTGTAATAAAAAGTATGAAAGCCATTATCATGTGGCAAGGCTTCCGGGCTGGTTGTTAATTGTCAGAGAAGCTTGGTTCCCCCCCCCGGTGTGATCATGCATTCCACCAGCCTTCCAGCACACACTGCCTCAGAACAGTGTGGTTTGCGAACAGTCCTTGCTCAATGCTGAAATAATTGCTCTCCTCAATGGTGACTTCTTTCAACAGCACTGAAAGAAACTCTCTGACTCTGAGTAGTTGGTGCTGACTGAGATCCAAACAACTGATGGGAGAGGACTTGTCTTGTAGAGAAATCTTTTTTTCCTTCTCACATTAACCTCACTTTATACTACTTTGTCCCCCCGCCAGCTCCATCTATACTAGATGCCTTCTCGGCGGAGTCTCATGGCCTCTTGATTTTTTTTATTTATTATGGATCCCCATTAGCTGCTGCCAAAGCAGCAGCTACTCTTCCTGGGGTCCAGCAAAATTAAGGCAGTTTCTACAATTTTAAAACATTGCAATACAGTCACAGATTTTACAACACGCCGGGTGCTCTCAGGCTCCTACTCCACCACTACCACGTATCTACAGTACTAAATCCACGTGTATGTATAGTGTGTATGTTATTGTGTGTATGCATGTGTCTGCCAATGTTTGCGTTGCTTCACAATCCCCGCTGTTCCATAAGGTGTTTTTTTAAATGTTTTTAAAATATAATTTTACTGCTTGTGTCAGTTACTTGATGTTGAATAGAGTTCCATGTAGTCATGGCTCTATGTAGTACTGTGTGCCTCCCATAGTCTGTTCTGGATTTGGGGACTGTGAAGAGACCTCTTGCGGTATGTCTTGTGGGGTATGCATGGGTGTCTGAGCTGTGTGCCAGTAGTTTAGACAGACAGCTCGGTGCATTCAACATGTCAATACCTCTGATAAATAAAGGTAGTGATGAAGTCAATGTGTCCTCCACTTTCAGCCAGGAGAGATTGACATGCATATTATTAATATTAGCTCTCTGTGTACAGTTGAAGTTGGAAGTTTACATACACCTTAGTCAAATACATTTAAACTTAGTTTTTTTTCACAATTCCTGACATTTAATCCTAGTAAAAACTACCTGTCTTAGGTCAGTTAGGATCACCACTTTATTTTAAGAATGTGAAATGTCAGAATAATAATAGAGAGTGATTTATTTCAGCTTTTATTTCTTTCATCACATTCCCAATGGGTCAGAAGTTAACATACACTCAATTAGTATTTGGTAGCATTGCCTTTAAATTGTTTAACTTGGGTCAAATGATTCAGGTAGCCTTCCACAAGCTTCCCACAATAAGTTGGGGGAATTTTGGACCATTCCTCCTGACAGAGCTGATGTAACTGAGTCAAATTTGTAGGCCTCCTTGCTCACACACGCTTTTTGAATTCTGCCCACAAGTTTTCTATAGGATTGAGGTCAGGGCTTTGTGATGGCCACTCCAATACCTTGACTTTGTTGTCCTTAAGCCATTTTGCCACAACTTTGGAAGTATGCTTGGGGTCATTGTCCATTTGAAAGACCCATTTGCGACCAAGCTTTAACTTCCTGACTGATGTCTTGAGATGTTGCTTCAATATATCGACATAATTTTCCTACCTCATGATGCCATGTATTTTGTGAAGTGCACCAGTCCCTCCTGCAGCCAATCACCCCCACAACATGATGCTGCCACCCCCGTGCTTCACAGTTGGGATGGTGTTCTTCGGCTTGCAAGGCTCCCCCTTTTTCCTCCAAACATAACAATGGTCATTATGGCCAAACGGTTCCATTGTTGTTTCATCAGACCAGAGGACATTTCTCCAAAAAGTACGATCTTTGTCCCTATGTGCAGTTGCAAACCGTAGTCTGGCTTTTTTTATGGCGGTTTTGGAGCAGTGGCTTCTTCCTTGCTGAGCGGCCTTTCAGGTTATGTCGATATAGGACTCGTTTTACTGCGAATATAGATAATTTTGTACCTGTTTCCTCCAGCATCTTCACAGGGTCCTTTGCTGTTGTTATGGGATTGATTTGCACTTTTTGCACCAAAGTACGTTCATCTCTAGGAGACAGAACGCGTCTCCTTCCTGAGCGGTATGATGGCTGCGTGGTCCCATGGCGTTTATACTTGCGTACTATTGTTTGTACAGATGAACGTGGTACCTTCAGGCATTTTGGAAATTGCTCCCAAGTATGAACCAGACTTGTGGAGGTCTTGGCTGATTTCTTTTAATTTTCCCACGATGTCAAGCAAAGAGGCACTGAGTTTGAAGGTAGGTCTTGAAATACATCCACAGGTACACCTCCAATTGACTCAAATTATGTCAATTAGCCTATCAGAAGCTTCTAAAGCCATGACATCATTTTCTGGAATTTTCTAAGCTGTTTAAAGACACAGTCAACTTAGTGTATGTAAACTTCTGACCCACTGGAATTTGAATACAGTGAAATAATCTGTAAACAATTGTTGGAAAAATTACTTGTCATGCACAAAGTAGATGTCCTAACCGACTTGCCAAAACTATAGTTTGTTAACAAGAAATTTGTGGAGTGGTTGAAAAAGCGAGTTTTAATGACTCCAACCTAAGTGTATGTCAACTTCCGACTTCAACTGTACATCCAAGGGCCAGCCGTGCTGTCCTGTTTTGAGCCAATTGCAATTTTCATAAGTTATTTTCATTGTGGCACCTGACCACACGACTGAACAGTAGTCAAGGTGCGACAAAACTAGGGCCTGTAGGACCTGCCTTGTTGATAGTTTTGTTAAGAAGGCAGAGCGTCGCTTTATTAAAGACAGACTTCTCCCAATCTTAGCTACTACTGCATCAATATGTTTTGATAATTTACATTTTAGTCATTTAGCAGACGCTCTTATCCAGAGCGACTTACAGTAGTGAATGCATACATTTCATACATTTTTTTCCCCCGTACTGGTCCCCCGTGGGAATCGAACCCACAACCCTGGCGTTGCAACCACCATGCTCTACCAACTGAGCCACACAGTTTACAATCTAGTGTTACTCCAATCAGTTTAGTCATCTCAACTTGCTCAATTTCCACATTATTTATTACAAGATTTAGTTGAGGTGTAGGGTTTAGTGAGTGTTTTGTTCCAAATACAAGGCTTTTAGTGTTAGAAATATTTAGGGCTAACTTACTCCTTGCCACCAACTCTGAAACTAACTGCAGCTCTTTGTTGAGTGTTGCAGTCATTTCAGTAGTAGCTGACATGTATAGTGTTGAGTCATACGCATACATTGAAACTATGGCTTTACTCAGTCAGTTAGTTAGTAAAAAAGCAAGGGGACTAAACAGCTACCCTAGGGAATTCCTGATTCTAACTGGATTATATTTTATAGGCTTCCATTAAGACAACTCTTTATCCACATTATAGCAGGGGGTGTAAAGCCATAACACCAGTTTTTCCAGCAGCAGACTTTGATCAATAATGTCAAAAGCTGCACTGAAGTCTAACAAGACAGCCCCCACAATCATTTTATCATCAATTTCTCTCAGCCAATCATCAGTCATTTGTGTAAGGGCTGTGCTTGCTGAGTGTCCTTCCCTATAAGTACACTGAAATTCTGTTGTCAATTTGTTTACTGTAAAATAGCATTGTATCTGGTCAAACACAATTTTTTCCAAAAGTTTACTAAGGGTTTGTAACAGGCTGATTGGTTGACTATTTGAAGACTTACCCACTGAGGACACACATGAAAGAAAGTATTTATTTAGGTAATCCCTTGTTTGTGCTGCAAGGTATTGGTGCGTCGGTGTGCGGATGGCACTGAGCTGAGAGGGAGGGTGGTGGAGACTGAGGCCTACCTGGGAGGAGAGGACAAAGCCTCTCACTCTGCTGGGGGAAAATGCACTGAGAGGAACACAGCAATGTTTATGAAACCTGGCACCATCTATGTATACCCCATCTACGGCATCTACCTCTGTATGAATGTTTCCAGTCAAGGTAAGACCATACAACCAAACAGTACAACAGCCAGGCTTACCCTGAAGGCAGTGGAACAAACCACCATTAATAAACCAAACTGCCATTAAAACCACACGCAGTAAAGTTCAGTGTGTTGGCCTTATCTGTAGGAAAATCACCTCATTAGAGACTAAGTAGTGTTGCATCTCCCAGGCTCCATGTTACTTTCATTAGGCGATAGTTCTTTTTTCAACTGTTTCTCATTATTGAAGACGTTATATTATATGTTGCACCATGTTATTATCCATTCATTCACACTGGAAAAGGGGCAAAGGAAGGAGACAGTATGGCTCCACTCTATCATGCCCTGTGTGTGTTCTCTCTAGGGGAGGGTGCTGCCGTGCTTCTGCGGGCTCTGGAGCCTCTACATGGCCTGCCTCTGATGAAGCAGCTGCGGACAGCCAGGCGGAGGGAGGGGGCCCGGCCCCTGAAGGACAAGGAGCTATGCAATGGTCCCTCAAAGCTGTGCCAGGCCCTGGACATACCACGCTGCTTCGACCGGAGAGACCTAGCCTCAGACCCAGAGGTGTGGCTGGAGAGGGACACCCAGATAGGACCGCAAGAGCCAGACCTCAGGGAGGTGGTCTCAGCAAGCCGGATCGGCATTGACTCTCATGGGGAATGGGCCACCAAACCCCTGCGCTTCTATCTGCGTGGTCACCACTGTGTGAGTGTAGTGAACAAACAGGCAGAGACACAGACTCGCTCACTGGCCAACAATGTGATATCAGACTTTGCGTCCTCCTCTGTGGACGTATGTGATGGTGACACAGGACAGAGTTGAAACTGGGAATATTTTTGAATTGTATCAAACCATGATGAGTAAATACTTTGTTTTTTTCTTAACTATAAACATGTTTTTACAGACATAATGCTAGAGCAAGTGAAAACATGTCAGCTATGAGCTATTTCAGTCATTTGGTCTAGCTATGGGGAAATCATTGCAAAA
This sequence comes from Salmo trutta, assembly GCF_901001165.1. Classification (NCBI taxonomy): domain Eukaryota; kingdom Metazoa; phylum Chordata; class Actinopteri; order Salmoniformes; family Salmonidae; genus Salmo; species Salmo trutta. The sequence goes on from NC_042957.1 coordinate 51,351,886, forward strand.
GACCCAAAGCCAAAATGTTTGCTCTGAGGGGAATCCAGACTAAATTTATCATTACTTCTTAGATACACACATTGTTGCCCAAACACAAATCCCTACAAATGATTAAACTACATTCCAAACATCTGTAAAATATTTGATCTAGCCTCCCTGCTATCAAAGCAACTAGAATTTCCATTCCAGCCATTGTCATTATTAAACATCCTTGCTTGAAAAGTTCTCGTGGAATCATTGATTTCACAGATGTTTGGAATGTCGTGCTCCTCCTCTCAAAGCAAAAACAGCATGTCTGATGTTTGGCATCTTTTAATTCTTTCCCTCCCACTGAGATTCCTGGGGGAGGCTGCCTTGCCTGCAGCCTGGAATTAGCATTAGGCTTGTTTTCCTACATTGTGTTTGTTGGAGATGATTTAGCACTTTTGGGAACCCCCCAAATGGAAAGGCTCAAGTGGAGTACAGTGTTTAAACTGCTCAATTTATAGGTGTCACTAAAGCTCTTCACACACTGTTTATTCAATAATGTAGTATTGAAAACAAGGCATTGAACTTAAGACATCTGAGAGAAAGGAACAAATTAAAGCATCTAAAAGCTATATACATTCACTCACAGTCCCCCAAGCAGGGGCAGACAATTATTATTTTAGAAATCTTATTTTTTGGGGGGTGCATTGATGAGTACAGTTGGCTGAAAGCAGCAAGCACCATAATAAGGCCTTTGTACAGCAGCATTCTGTCCATCTGGTATTTCAGAAAGGGTCCTTCACCTCATGACAGACCTCTCTACCCTCTCTACTCCAGAGGAGACTGGAAGAGGGAGATGACAGGGTCCTCATGGTTGGTGACCACCAGAACACTTCTGAATTTGTCAAAGAGGGTCTTCAGCTGAGAGCGCCTCATGTTTTCGTTATACATGATCTCCTCCAGGTGATGGTGCCCTCGGAAGTAGTGCAGCAGCCTGGAACGAGGGAAAGAACATCACACAACAGGCAGAGAAATGAGACTAAAGCAAATTCTCCACCAAATCATTAGCTGAGTAAATCTAGCATGAAGCAGCACTTGTTAGAGCCAGTAATCACATTAGTGCATCCTGCACACTATGCAGTCACACTATTGATTCACTGCTTAGGGCTTTGGCATTTTCCTTGAAGCTTTTTCTCACTTCTGCACTCTCAACAATTGTTACACAACTGAAAAACACCATTCTCTTTCCCATATATTCTTACATGAAGACAGGATGAGAATTATTTTTTTTTCAAAGCCTTGAACAAAAATCCTTTAATTCCCCACAAGACCAAACTGACAGATGTATGTTTGTTCTGAAGATATACGAGTCACAAGAGCCTCCAGCCCAGGTCCTTCAAAACGAACCAGCCCACCTGTCATACTGGCTGTTACACAATAGAGGGCGCCATTACGCCACTGAAATACAGTAGCCCACCTTGGTGCCAAATAGTAAAGGGCAGGGGACATACTGTACCTGGCAAACATGCGCAGGTCTTCAGGACTTTGTGCAGCCGGGATATTAAGGATGACCTGGCGCTCGTGCTCTGTCAGGCTGGCCAGTAACGTCTCGGTCATCCTCCTGTTTAGCGGAGAGTCTCCACCAGGAAGCAGTTCTGCACTGGAGTTATCCATACTGGGACTGGTCAGGGTCATGTCATCACTGCTGGCTACAGAGAGAGAGAGTGAGGGGTGGAGAGAATGAGAGAGACAGACATTGATTGAGGAGAAGGAATGACACAGGGGTTGATGATTAGCTGACTAGAGGCACAATTGTAGCAGGTAACCCTTTTGAACCGGTATTGAACAGGTTAACCAGGCACGGTAGTACATAAAAACATCCTCTATCCTCCATCAGCTGTGTGCAAGACAGCTGGTTGAAGGGGAAGTTCACATACTTGGGGATCCGAAGCTGAGTGCGCTGGGCGTGCTGAGGCTGCGGCCCCCCACCCGGGCCACCAGAGGGAGCTCCTCGTCCCGCAGCAGACCTGGCTCCTCCTCACTGGGGGGCACCAGCAGACACACATAGGTATGGAGCTGGATCAGCAGGCGCCGCTGGAGCATCCACACCACCATCTGGATCAGCTGGGCCTGGCCAGAGGAGGAGGGAGGCGGAGAGGGAAGGGGGTGGAGGGGAAAGGAGAAAGGATAAACTGGGTTAGAGACACCACTCAAAGACAAAAACTGAACAAGTGGAACTGGAAGAAGCATCACCATGTAACTGGGCACATCTGATTCAGACAGGTTCCAACCTGGCCCAAAATAGAGCCAAGAAATAGCCGCGTGTTCTGGTCCTGTTCTCATGAAAAATAGATGTTGAGAAGGATGGACTTGATGTCTTTTATAATTTATCATCTTCGCTTAGAGAGCTCGGCCAAACCAGGATGGGTCTGGGAGAGAGCCCAGATGTTCTTTCTGCTTCAGACATCAGCATTTCTAGGGTATCAATTACATGCTGAGTAGCTTTCTGGAAGCTATCTTTTAGTCAAAATGAGTGTGTGTATTTCCTAATAGACCTACCTCCTGCACAGACGCATCCAGTGGGTTCCTAAACTCAGACAGTGAGAGGGGCAGGGAGAACTTGGCCAGCATGGAAGGCAGGTCATGACCTGGGAACTGCTGGCCAAACCCCTCAGCCAATGGAGAGTACCTATGCAAGAAGAAGGAGATGGTGATTTCTTACTTCTTCATATTCATACTGTACCCGTTACAAATGTTCAAGCAGGAGAGAATCCTTTCACTCTACAGTACGAAACATAGACGGACCATGAGTGGCCCAAAGAAAATCTAATTCAGTCAACAAAAATAATGGGTTGACATGATATGACATCACATTTTGTTATAGATTCACCATCCAATCATTAGGTCATAATTCAATATTAGCACCCTGATGCTCATGATGACAGCTTATTATGTTGGTATAAAATGGATGTACAGATTACAGTGTCTGGTTCATTAGTTTAGCCACCTCTCAGCACACACCTTGTTAATGAGGCATGGCAGGAATGAGAGAAAGGGAGCACGAGGCTGTTCAAACACACACACACACAGATACTCACAGGCTGATGTTGGCGTGTGGGGACAGCATGTAGACATTGTTCTCACACAGAGGGTACACTATGATGGCTTTTCCCCAGTACACCAGGTGAGCAGCAATCTGGAAGATCTGCACACACAACGAACAGAAACAAAAATGTAACTGTGAAAATGCATTATTGGACATGGACAGAACCTGTCTGTATAAAAATGAAATATTACTGAAGAGAAAGAAGAGTCCTAATTTACCCCACTAGATGGCAGTATGAGAACAGCAACATTATGACACCAACGCTATGACGTGACATTGAGGACAGTTTGTAATGACTTGCTATTCTTTATATCGACAATTCTTTATATTGCAGCATGTTAGTGTGTAGCAACTTACAATCAAATATAGTCCCCTGTTGAAAAGTGGGCCAATGTCAACTAAACCTGGCTTCAAATACTATTTAGGGTATTTCAATTGCTTTCATATACATTTGGAAGTAAGTATTTATATTTTATTTTTAAAGACAAGTAGTTGAATATTGGAACGTATTTGGAAATACACTTTGGAAAGTATTTAAAAATACATTGACTCAAATACACTCCATTGCATTAAACCTGGGCATTTGAAAATAGTGTTTGAAATTAGTATTTGAAAATGCTTTCAAATAGTAGGCTATTTATAGGAAATTATTTGAAATACACTTACATACTTCCAATAGAAGTATTTTATTCAGCCACATTATTTGAAAATACTCAAATACACAGAAAATAAGTATTAAAATAAACAATCAAATACCCATGTATTAGTGTGTACTGATGCAAGGTGCTCCTACCAACCTGTAGCAGGTTCAGGTCTGCATCCTGTGCCAGCTGCTGCAGGTTCTTGACTGCAGAGCTGGTCTTAATGAGGCGCACCAGAGCAGGAGAGCAGTCCAAAGGCAGCTGGGCCAGCAGAGCCTTCTCACTGTCCAGCAACAGCAGAGCATGATACGGCCTGGGGGACAACAACACATACATTTAACACAGAGCTCATGTTAATGACTAATTATCACTAGTTACATTCTATATAGTCCCCGAAGTGTATGGAAATTGCTAGAAATGTACTCATTTTTCTCTCTTGGAAAATACTCATAATATATAGCTATCATTATGGCTTATATTTAAGTTTCAATGCATGTTTTACTAAGGGCAAAATTGGAGTTGTAGTAGTATTTTGAGATGAAGACGCTGTAACATTGGTCTGACTGAACATAAGCATGTGAAAGGCAGAAGAAGTAAATAAAGAAAGCCATTAGGTGGCGCTGTGGCCTACAGGAAATTATTGGTGGAGCTTCTCACCAGATGCAGTTAATAGTTCCACATAAAGAAGCAGGCCACAAGAGCTAACTGTTACCACAAAGAGTTCTCTCTCACAGCCTCGGTATATTATTACTGTAAAATTTTCCAGAATACAGATCTGATCCACATACAATGAAAGCCTACAAAGTTCTGCCATCAGTTACAACTTGTAACCCACACGTCACAAACAGTGTTCAGTCGCTCACAAAAGGACAAACTCACACACATACACACCTTATGGCCTTGAGGCTACGCTCCAGAGCCTCTGGGGGTACGTGGTTGCTCCCTACCCGGTGGATCTTGTGAGGTAAACAGAAGCTCACCTCCAGCCAGTTGTTGATATGGAGCCTCACCACCCCTGTTGTACACAGGCTAGAAACACAACACAGACTCTATTATTACATCTGCACTGTAAGAACAAAGAAACTATCCACAAATACATGATTTTGTAGGGCGTTTTTACAAACCTGTCATATGCCTCCTTCAAGTCCCTGGCAAGTTTGCATTTAGGAAGGATTTGTCTGAACGGTGACTGAGGGCTGCCATCAGCTAAGAGCGAAAACACCGAAAATCAAGTCACATACATTGACCTCTCTATGACATTGTAAATCCATGTCACGTGAAGACTTTGACAAAGACACCTCTCATCCCCATCTTCTTTGGAACAATATGGAGAGGAAAATATATGCACTGTTCTGTAAAATGCTATCAGAGTAAAGTAGGTACTTCGTGGTACTTAATGGCTGGTACTTTATGGTACTAGACTCAAGCACTGAGTGGTGTGTTTTGGGTAATATAGTATGTGACTCACTCTCGGTCATGTTGGTGACCTCGTCCTGCACAGCCAGCATCAGCTTGGCCTCTCTGGTGAGGTACTGGCAGCGGCGCTCCTCGTGCTGCAGGGCGATGGCGATGCGCCGGGACAGGTTGTGCATGCAGCTGATGACTGACGGGTCGGCGTTGGCCTGTAAGGGGCGCCAGGACAGAGAGACGGCATTATGAGACACTGGTGCAAAGCAACTGGAACACTGATCACACTTCAACACTTGGTTAAAGGGATACTTCGAGATTGTGGCAATTAAGGCCCTTTATCTAATTCCCCATAGTCAAATGAACTCGTCGATACCATTTTTGTCTCTGCGTCCAGTATGAAGGAAGTGAAAGATCGTTTCGTGAGCCAATGCTTACTAGCGTTAGCGCAATGACTGAAAGTTTATAGACTTCCAGTCATTGTGCTAACACTAGTTAGCAATTGCGCTTGAGCTAGTTAGCAACTTCCTTCAAACTGCACGCAGAGACTCCGAATTATCGAAATATCCCTTACATTTTTTACTACTAAAAAGTACTTTATTATTAGTTTGTAGATGATTATAAATCTGTAATAGTTATAACACATTGGTTGAAATTGTGAGCATCTACTAAATTATTACATTGTAATTGTAACAAATAGGGAATCTATGGTCCGGCAAGTCAGTAACTCAAGATATCGGTTTGTTTACATCACTAGATCTGAGTATTAGCAGCATTGCTGACTGTAAAACATGTTGACTTTAAAATATTGTAATCTCTAAGTAACTTCAAAACAGCAATATTAGCAACATAATCCATTTAGAGGTTCAATAATAACTTTTTTTTTAAAATGGTCCTAGTTCCAAACTGCTCATTTAAAACATTTGCATACTACAAAAACAATTATATCACATATTTTATCAATAAATGTATGTGAAATGTTATTTATTGCAATTAAATCATTTTGTGTGCCAATTACAAAAAATATGAATCAATAGCGTATTTAAACAAATTACTCATATTTCAAAATAAAACCCAAACAAGTCAAAAGGGCAGGACATCATTTTCTGCATCATCATGTTAGGCGCAGAGCCATGGAAAATGGCAGTGAGTGACAGGCTGGGTGGGTTGCTGGGCAGATATGAGGTTAGAACATGACTGAGCACATTCCGCCCAGTCTCAGCTGTGCAGGGCTTGGCAGCCTCCAGTGAATCAGCAGTCTGCCAGGCTGAGTCATGCCCAGGGGAGGGTAGTGCCATGCTGGGTAGAGTGATTAAACAGAGCCCACTGCCCCCACCCAGCTCTCACCCTCCTTTCTACCACAGATAGGCCCAATGCTGGAATGTTATCACCCCAAGAGACCCATCCCTTTCTGGGAAAGCACTCTCCCTGACCTGGCCTCACCCACCCAAATTACCAGCCAATTTATTTTATTTAATTAGAGAAAATGTATTTATCACCAATGAATGTGGTGTTTGTAAAATAAGCACATAATGTGCTAAAACATTTAGGTAATCCAAACCTGTGTATAAGCACTTATGCATCAAATTAAGAGGAATATTATTGACATGACAGTAATTATATTCAAGAGGAAAGAGAAAGCTATTTATGGGAAATAAAATAAAAATGACGTTCTTACCCTCAGAGCAAACACAACACTGAACAGGATCATGGTGGGCATCTCCCTCTTAGGTGAGGGGTCTGTCTTGGACACCTGGACAGAAAGAAATAAGATAATAAATATAATAGATATAAGATGTTCTAAATCATTCTATGATCAATGGCTTTGCACACCACTATTTAAATCATAATACTTGCTATTGTATTTATTGAAATGTATAAAACAACACAGTGAAAACATTAATGTTAGTCCTGTGACAAAGCTCTCTAGACAAGAATAAACAGCTGTAAAAGGCTCCTTTTATACTGGTATTTTCAACATCTTATTTACAAAAATACATAAATATACAACTGCACTTTTTAAAGCTTGGTTTATTACAGTAGGTATTCAATTAAGCTTTTAAATACCATTCTATGAGAGCCATAGCTCATGAATTGTTGGTATAATTTCTGAAAAGGGACATTTTGTAAGGATTCTAACATACAGCTCAGGCTCTGTTTTTAGGGGATCACACTGATGAGAAATTGCCATTTGGATACAATCAACAGCATACAAATCACATGGATTAAATACATGTCTTTATGGAAAGCAAATGATTCACTGCACCAGTTGAGTAATTTGTTATCAGGTTCATCAGGACACTAATTTCAACCCTCTAATAGGCCACATGTAGTCCAGTGAATGAAATAGTACCCATCATCAACCTACTTAGGTTAGATACGTTTTAGTTACGTTACAAACCATTTCAATATTTGTCTAGAATTTCACTCCAAATTATTTCTCCACCCCCACGCCTTATATTCAACCGTTCTATCTTACTTCTGTGAATTGTCAAATAATGATTGTGAAACACTGAGATGTAAGGCACTTCTTCCACTAGATGGAGCGAGGGACCTGAATTCACAGTCTCAGAGTGGAATTAGAAGTCAAAGGAGAATTGCTGTTTCAGATCAAGGGGAGAAGAACTGCCCCCTCTCATTGAAGCCACGAAGTTCAAAGCCGACCGCAGTACTGCAAGAATTGTTTGCAGAAAATAGTGATTGGGAAAATGTCAATCTTCGTGGTCAATCTTCGTGTAAATATATGAAAAATATTCTAAGACAAACATGGTACCAATAATTAATTCTATTACACCAGATGTATGTTTTTAAATGGATTATTTTAAAACCAAAAGGTCGCTTGTTCCAACCCCCGAGCCAACTAGGTAAAAAAATCTGTCGATGTGCCTTTGAGCAAGGCACTTAACCCTAGCTGCTCCTGTAAATCGCTCTGCAGAAGAGCATCTACTAAATGACTAACGGAAGCCTGCAGTACCCCGGTAGGCCTTCAACTTGATATAATCATTGAGAGGGGGCAGCACTGAGCTAGCCTGCAACGTCACTTTCTGGAGTAGCTCAAACTGCGCATGTTATATATCCATGAGATGCCATATTAACCGACTTCCTTGGCTTCAAATGCGCTATTGAGTCTTCACAAAGGGATGAATTGTGTCAAGTGATTGATAGCTTTGTCCATCCATTCATATACAGTCATTGTTCAGATTTCGTGGTACTGGTGGACTGACTGACAGAGAATCTCTGCGGGTGAATGTGTATTTATGCTAAGGCCATCACAAATTCACAAAAAAGTATCTTACCTGAATGGTGTGAGGATGCTGGAGGAGGGTGGGGTGCCCAACGAAACGCACATTGTCTATCTTGAGCTCAAACTTCTTCCCACACATATCAGACTTGGTGGCCAAGATAGTGGCGAGGATGATGTCAGAGAACCTTATTGGAGAAAGAGAGGAGAAAAAGACCTAAGTAAACCAGCCGAGAGTCGAGCAGAAAGGGAGGAGAGCAACAAGATATCTGAGAAAGTGCCAATTATATCTAATTCGGTTTCATTGTCTTTGTTTTATTATTTAGTCCATCAACCTATAATGGTAGCCATAGTGTGACTATGGATAGGAGGGTTAGGTTAATCACATGGATCAGCCTGCAACCTGATTGATAGATCACAGTTTGAAAGGAGCTGGTGTAAATAGTACTTGGAGAGGAGAGACAACAGTGAACAAGCCCCCTCTGGCAGAGAAGGTGAGGGCTTTGTAAAGGGGAGGTGACAGACTCATGCTGGTTTACATAGCTCATGCTGCAGGCTGGCCCCATCATCAAAAAAAATGATATCATCATCATCATCAGGTGGTATTATTCCACCAGAAAACCGAAAAGGGACAGATTCTAATCCAATCTTAATCATGGCTATGTTTTTGTTCTGAGAAATAAGTCAGGATATTATTATGGCTCTGATTGGTTTAGCCATGTAAAAGAAGTCTATGTATCTATTCAGAATTGATTTCCCAACAATCAAATATCATCAGATGAAGTGGATTCCAATGCTAAATGAACTGAAGAATCTACGTTGCTGGTTTTGGAGCAATCATTTAACAAGGCTGAATTGAAATGCAGGATTAACCAAGATAGACCAGTGAATCATTCCATCTGTAATAATTCAACAGGAATTTCAGAGATTAAGGTTGGCGTAGGCATATATATGTACACACACACACACAGGATATATATATATATATGCAAGACAAAACAGGAAGGAAGGAGTGAATAAAGACAAGGGTGTTCTAAACAAAGGAAAGGTGGTTTTAGAATGATTTGGTCTTACCCTGCTACCAACTGTTCATCAGTTAGTGGAGTTTGTTCTCTGAAATGGGAATAGGGCCATAAAAGAAAACCGCAAACAAAAGAAAAGAATGCAGCAGACAATTGGACAGAATGCATAACAGAAGGACATCACAAACAAAGCTAAACAAGATTACCACTTGAGAGTAACTTGAATAAATATTTTAAAGCAAATTGATCTAATTTTTGTACCAAAGACTTGATTACAGAAAATGTTGTAACGCTTCACGATGCATTGCTCTTGTACCGGAGTACAAATGCTATAATTAACCCAGTAACAATGTTATGAACATGTTATTACAAAGTAATTTAGCATTTGCTTTGTAATTGCATAGTAGTCAACATTAGATGTTGTGGTTAGTGGACTCAACTCCATTAAAATGCAACAACAAAGCAATAACTAAATAACAACAAGTTACTAGAGTAATTACCATGTTAATATCATAGATGGGTTGAAATAGGTAAAGAGTAAGCCTAACTTGATGTAAATAGGCCTGTAGCTTTTATTTGAGTAACTACAGTGAGGGAAAAAAGTATTTGATCCCCTGCTGATTTTGTACGTTTGCCCACTGACAAAGAAATGATCAGTCTATAATTTTAATGGTAGGTTTATTTGAATAGTGAGAGACAGAATAACAACAAAAAAATCCAGAAAAAAGCATGTCAAAAATGTTATAAAATGATTTGCATTTTAATGAGGGAAATAAGTATTTGACCCCTCTGCAAAACATGACTTAGTACTTGGTGGCAAAACCCTTGTTGGCAATCACAGAGGTCAGACATTTCTTGTAGTTGGCCACCAGGTTTGCACACATCTCAGGAGGGATTTTGTCCCACTCCTCTTTGCAGATATTCTCCAAGTCATTAAGGTTTCGAGGCTGACATTTGGCAACTCGAACCTTCAGCTCCCTCCACAGATTTTCTATGGGATTAAGGTCTGGAGACTGGCTAGGCCACTCCAGGACCTTAATGTGCTTCTTCTTGAGCCACTCCTTTGTTGCCTTGGCCGTGTGTTTTGGGTCATTGTCATGCTGGAATACCCATCCATGACCCATTTTCAATTATTGGCTGAGGGAAGGAGGTTCTCACCCAAGATTTGACGGTACATGGCCCCGTCCATCGTCCCTTTGATGCGGTGAAGTTGTCCTGTCCCCTTAGCAGAAAACCACCCCCAAAGCATGTTTCCACCTCCATGTTTGACGGTGGGGATGGTGTTCTTGGGGTCATAGGCAGCATTCCTCCTCCTCTAAACACGGCGAGTTGAGTTGATGCCAAAGAGCTCCATTTTGGTCTCATCTGACCAGAACACTTTCACCCAGTTGTCCTCTGAATCATTCAGATGTTCATTGGCAAACTTCAGACGGGCATGTATATGTGCTTTCTTGAGCAGGGGGACCTTGTGGGCGCTGCAGGATTTCAGTCCTTCACGCGTAGTGTGTTACCAATTGTTTTCTTGGTGATTATGGTCCCAGCTGCCTTGAGATCATTGATAAGATCCTCCCGTGTAGTTCTGGGCTGATTCCTCACCGTTCTCATGATCATTGCAACTCCACGAGGTGAGATCTTGCATGGAGCCCCAGGCCGAGGGAGATTGACAGTTCTTTTGTGTTTCTTCCATTTGCAAATAATCGCACCAACTGTTGACACCTTCTCACCAAGCTGCTTGGCGATGGTCTTATAGCCCATTCCAGCCTTGTGTAGGTCTACAATCTTGTCCCTGACATCCTTGGAGAGCTCTTTGGTCTTGGCCATGGTGGAGAGTTTGGAATCTGATTGATTGATTGCTTCGGTGGACAGGTGTCTTTTATACAGGTAACAAGATGCTCCTAATCTCAGCTCGTTACCTGTATAAAAGACACCTGGGAGCCAGAAATCTTTCTGATTGAGAGGGGGTCAAATACTTATTTCCCTCATTAAAATGCAAATCAATTTATAACATTTTTGACATGCGTTTTTCTCGATTTTTTTGTTGTTATTCTCGATTTTTTTGTTGTTATTCTGTCTCTCACTGTTCAAATAAACCTACCATTAAAATTATACACTGATCATTTCTTTGTCAGTGGGCAAACGTACAAAATCAGCAGGGGATCAAATACTTTTTTCCCCTCACTGTATCAATTGTAGGCATGTGTATTTTTGTTAAATTCTTCCTTTTAAATTAAATGAGTGACTGAAATTTTCATTAAAAAAAATCTGTATCTTGTGGCCACTATTTTGCATGCCAGCCATTTCTTATTGTCTGAATGTCACTTGAAAATTAAAACGCAAACACTTTAAAAGCCCACATGTTAAACAAAAGGCACTTATGTAACAAGGTTAAAAAGCTAATGTAACCTATCCATTTATTTGACATACATATAGCCTGACTTTCATAATCACATATTCCAAATAACAGATGGGTGTGTATTGCCATGAACCAATGCTGTAATATCACAGACACATTTGCAAGAGGGCACAAATACAACCCTAGCCCTCTTGGGTGAACCAGAGCCAATAGGACCCTAGCCAACACACATGCAGCCATTGTTTTAATCAAATGTTGACTAATTTTGTTCTGATATGAACATATCCAAAACTTGACTGGTTAACAAAACGTATGATGAATATGCTGAAGCCAGTCACACTGGTGCAGTGTCATACAGTCCCCTACCCCATTCAGAAATGCTAACTACTTTAGCACATATTGATGATAGTATCTTCTGACTAGGGGAGTTTTGTTGAGAACCTCAACACTTGCTCTAAACATTAACAAGCATTTCCTGAGGTACTATATTGGAAACATAAGGAATGTAGCTTTCATTTCAGTGAGAAATACTTTTTTATTTAAGTTACTACACACCTTTATAGGGTTAGTTTTCCCACACGGACATATGTCCATGTTACAGAGCTTGTTGATGGAAGACATAGGCCGCCACCTGTGCAAATTGGCTATCTAGCGTGCTCCTAACAGCTGTGTGTAGGCTAACTGAGGAGGAAGTGTAGTTCATAAACTGGGGGCACACAACGTGTATGGATCTGTGTAAAACTACTAAAGTAAGTGTATCTTTTTTATTTGAAAGATTATTTCTCGCTGACATGAAAGCTAGGGGGCATATCAGCATACGTTTTGAAAACTGCTTCGAAAGCAATGATTATTGACGTTTTTAAACCTTAAAACACAGCATCGAAATTGTAGTTTACACCGAGGCAAATGCAGGCGAATGTAATGGCTGAAATTCCGACATAAGGAGAAGGGTTTTCGAAAGCTAACAGTCCCCATTCAAAGGGATGTTGTTTATTTCCCCATCGTGATATAGACCTAAACATGGAAACATTATGTAGGTGACATAATATGATGACCAATACCTTGAATCTCCATCTGGGTCTTCAAGAACATCTCCTGTAGTGTTCAATGCATATGGACTTCGCTGTTTTGCTATTGGGCAAAGGCATCAGATTAGAAGATTGTTTACCAAATTTTACATATCACACCACATAGCAAGCTAACGTCACATACACAACAAGGACTACTTACTCGTGAGTGAAGATGTGCAATCTGCAACCCGTTGAAATGGGTACCTAAAGAGCAATTTGTTCCCTCGGCTACCCGAAGTAACCAAAATTACACTGATAGGGCTTGTCTTTTCACCACATTTGAAGAAGCTATTTTCAGACTGTTTATACATAGATTTTCGCTCGCCTTGTAAATCAAATGAAGATGAATGAATGTACATATTTTAACGTCGAGTAAGCAAATTGTTTGTCAATTGATATTTAACATTACAGTAGCTAGTTGCATGGTTATAAGAAACCTAGCTACCACTTGCCAGACTTTCCAACAATTATTAAATATAGCTAGCTCCGAGCTAACTAGCTTGTGCTAGCTAAGAAATGTTGAGGGTTAATGTTAGCTATCGCAGCACCATTAGCTACATTTATTAACTACTTAACAACACTCGGTAATATACTGGTGACAATATATTTTAATACTTATATAATTCCATTATCTGCTAGATGTGTTGTTGTTTCTCTCCTCCAGCTCAGCGCTACCTGCTGCCTGCCAATGTTGTGTGTTACACTGATATGTGATGTAGACCGTAAAAATAGTTCCGCTAGTGGGGTGTGAGATTATCGGTCGATTCTGAAACAAATAACCTGTTGTAAATCTCGCATTTTACCAGTTAATATCATCACTGTTATTTTTCACATTCAATGGCAATGTAACTGTACTGTAGCCTCGCGCGCCAGCATGATCACGTGAGGCTAATACAACTGGAAAGCATAGAGCAGGGGTTCTTAAACGTGATCACCTCGAGACCCAAATCAAATATCAAATCAAATCACATTTTATTGGTCACATACTCATATTTTGCAGATGTTATTGCGGGTGTAGCGAAATGCTTGTGTTCCTAACTCCAACAGTCCATTAGTATCTAACAATTCACAACAATACACAAATCTAAAAAAGAATGGAATGGTATTAAGAAATATATAAATATTAGGATGAGCGATGTCGGCGTTGCATTGACTAAAATATAGTAACATAGAATAAAGTATATACATATGAGATAATTAAAGCAGTATGTAAACATTATTAAAGTGACTAGTGTTCCATTATTAAAGTGGCCAGTGATTCCATGTCTATGTAAATAGGTTAGCAGCCTTTAAATTGCAGGCAACAGTAACCGGGTGGTAGCCAGCTAGTGATGGCTATTTAACAGTCTGGTGGTCTTAAGATAAAAGCTGTTTTTCAGTCTCTCGGTCCCAGCTTTGATGCACCTGTACTGACCTCGCCTTCTGGATGATAGCAGGGTGAACAGGCAGTAGGCTTGGGTGGTTGATGTCCTTGATGATCTTTTTGGCCTTCCTGTGACATCGGGTGCTGTAGGTGTCCTAGAGGGCAGGCAGTGTGCCCCCAGTGATGCGTTGGGCAGACCGCACCACCGTCTGGAGAGCCCTGCAGTTGCGGGTGGTGCAGTTGCCGTACCAGGCGGTGATACAGCCTGACAGTTTGCTCTCAATTGTGCATCTGCAAAAGTTTCTGAGGGTATTAGGGGCCAAGCCACATTTCTTCAGCCTGTTGAGGTTGAAGAGGTGCTGTTGCGCCTTCTTCACCAAACTGTCTGTGAGGGAGGACCATTTCAGATTGTCACTGATGTGTATGCCGAGGAACTTGAAGCTTTCCACCTTCTCCACTGCTGTCCCGTCAACGTGGATAGGGGCGTGTTTCCTCTGCTGTTTCCTGAAGTCCACAATCAGCTCCTTCGTTTTGTTGACGTTGAGTGAGAGGGCCCTGATCTCCTCCTTTTCGTCATTGTTGGTAATCTGTTGTGTCGTCTGCAAACTTGACGATTGAGTTGGAGGCGTGCGTGGCCACGCAGTCATGAGTGAACAGGGAGTACAGGAGGGGTCTGAGCACGTACCCTTGTGGGGCCCTATGTTGAGAATCAGCAAATTGGAGGTGTACCTTCACCACCTGGAGGCGACCCGTCAGGAAGTCCAGCACCCAGTTGCACAGGGCGGGGTTCAGACCCAGGGCCCTGAGCTTAATGATGAGCTTGGAGGGTACTATGGTGTTGAGCTATAGTCAATGAACAGCATTCTGACGTAGGCATTCCTCTTGTCCAGATGGGATAGGGAAGTGGCAGTGTGCAGTGCGATGGTGATTGCATCGTCTGTGGATCTATTGGGCCGGTAAACAAATTGAAGTGGGTCTAGGGTGTCAGGTAAGGTAGAGGTCATATGATCCTTAACTCACCTCTCAAAGCACTTCATGTGAGTGCTACGCAGCGATAGTCATTTAGTTCAGTTACCTTTGCTTTCTTGGGTACAGGAACAATGGTGGACATCTTGAAGCAAGTGGGGACAGCAGACTGGGATAGGGAGAGATTGAATATGTCAGTAAACACTCCAGCCATCTGGTCTGCGCATACTCTGAGGACGTGTCTAGGGATGCCGCCTGGGCCGGCAGCCTTGTGAGGGTTAACACGCTTAAATGTCCTACTCACGTCGGCCACAGAGGAGGAGAGCCCACAGTCCTTGGTAGTAGGCTGCGTCGGTGGCGCTGTGTTATCCTCAAAGCGGGTAAAGAAGGTGTTTAGCTTGTCCGGAAACAGGACTTCGGTGTCCGTGACGTGGCTGGTTTTCCCTTTGTAGTCCGTGATTGTCTGTAGACCCTGCCATATACGTCTCGTGTCTGAGCTGTTGAATTACGACTCCACTTTGTCTCTATACTGGCGTTTTGCCTGTTTATTTGCCTTACGGAGGGAATAACTACACTGTTCGTATTCGGCCATATTCCCAGTCACCTTGCCATGGTTAAATGGGATGGTTCGCGCTTTTAGTTTTGCGCGAATGCTGCCACCTATCCACGGTTTCTGGTTCGGGCAGGTTTTAATAGTCACAGTTGGTACAACATTTCCTATACACTTCCTGATAAACTCAGTCACCGTATCAGTGTATTTGTCTATGTTGTTCTCGAGGCTACATATCCCAGTCCGCATGATCAAAACAATCTTGAAGCGTGGATTCCGATTGGTCAGACCAGCGTTGAATAGTCCTTAGCACAGGTACTTCCTGTTTGAGTTTCTGCCTATAGGAAGGGAGGAGCAAAATGGAGTCGTGATCAGATTTGCTGAAGGGAGGGCGGGGGAGGGCCTTGTAGGCATCTCGGAAGTTGGAGTATCAGTGGTCGAGTGTTTTTGCAGAGCGAGTACTACAGTCAATGTGTTGATAGAACTTTGGTAACGTTTTTCTCAAATTTGCTTTGTTAAAACCCCAGCTACAATAAATGCGGCCTCAGGATATGTGGTTTCCAGTTTGCATAAAGTCCAGTGAAGTACTTTGAGGGCCGTCGTGGGATTGGCTTGAGGGGGAATATACATGGCTGTGACTATAACCGAAGAGAATTCTCTTGGGAGGTAATACAGTCGGCATTTGATTGTGAGGTATTCTAGGTCGGGTGAACTAAAGGACTTGAGTTCCTGTATGTTATCACAACATGAGTAGTTAATCATGAAACATACACTCCCAGATAGATATTTATTCCATTTCTAATTTCCACTCACACATCACTCCAGACCATAGAACTGAGCACTTTTTTGTTCATATTTTTATTTTACCCTTATTTAACTATTCAAGTCAGTTAAGAACAAATTCTTATTTACAATGACAGCCTAGGAACAGTGGGTTAACTGTCTTGTTCAGGGGCAGAATGACAGATTTTTACATTGTCAGCTCAGGGATTTGATCTAGCAACCTTTCAGTTACTGGCCCAACACTCTAACCACTAGGCTACATGCCACCCAGCATGAGTAAAACCCTTTGCTTGATACTGTTATCCATAATAAAAGTCGACGTTAGAATCCAGTTTACTTTTAATAACCACCTCTGAGCGAATTTATCTAAAGAGCTCTAGTGCGCCTAAAGTCGTTTTCCATTGCTTTGTTGCTGTTATATCAGTTCTAGCGTGTCTCAATAATGACCAATCTACACTGAACAAAAATATAAACGCAACATGTAAAATGTTGGTCCTATGTTTCATGAGCTGAAATAAAAAAATCCCAGAAATGTTCCATTTGCACAAAAAACTTATTTCTCTCAAATGTTGTGCACAAATTTGTTAATTTCCCTGTTAGTGTGCATTACTAACTTTGCCAAGATAATCCATCCACCTGACAGGTGTGGAATATCAAGAAGCTGATTAAACAGCATGACCATTACACAGGTGCACCTTGTGCTGGGGGACAATAAAAGGCCACTTTAAAATGTGCAGTTTTGTCACACAACACAATGCCACAGATGTCTCGTGTTTTGAGGGAGCATGCAATTTGCACGATGACAACAGAACTGAATGTTAATTTCTCTACCTAAGCTGCCTCCAACATCGTTTTAGAGAATTTGGCAGTACATCCAACCGGCCTCACAACAGCAGACCATGTGTACCCACGCCATTCCAGGACCTCCACATCTATCTTCTTCACCTGTGGGATCGTCTGAGAGGGGTGGAGGGGGGTGCGGAGGACTATTTCTGTCTGAAATAAAGCCCTTTTGTGGGAAAAACGCATTCTGATTGGCTAGGCCTGGCTCCCCAGTCGGTGGGCCTGGCTGCCCAGTCGGTGGGCCTGGCTGCCAAGTGGGTGGGCCTATGCCCTTCCATTGGTGCACCTGTGCCAAGTCATGTGAAATCCATAGATTATGGCCTAATGAATTTATTTCAATTGACTGATTTCCTTATATGAACTGTAACTCAGTAAAATCTTTGAAATTATTGCATGTTGCGTTCAGTATAAATAGGCTACCTACAACTGGTAAAAAGTTGTTGCTCTGTCTCCGTGCAGCACTCTCTCAACCAGTGCTCTCAACGCACGCACACCCCTCTGTCCCTCCTCGTCTCCACCATTCATTCATTCATTCATTCACTCACACACTCAGTCTCACACACTCAGTAACAGCCTGCTCACTGCCTGATAGTCAGCAGCAGGTCACAGTGAAATATATATATTTTTTTATGAAATGCCATCACATTTGCTTACAGTTCTATATGTACTGTTTAATACAAAAATAATAAAAAATAATTTTCTTTTTGATCAACGATGAGGTTCTGCTCGCTTAAAGTCACACTTGCAAGCTCTCAAGTTTAATTTGCGCTCTTGACTGGCCTGTGCACTCGCGGGACCGCTTCTCCGCTCAACTATTTTCTTCTCTCTCGACTCACAATGCAGAGGCCTCCGTATAGCTCCTCATTGACATGATTGGTTGACTGTAGGTAGGGGCGGGAGGTC
This sequence comes from Salmo trutta, assembly GCF_901001165.1. Classification (NCBI taxonomy): domain Eukaryota; kingdom Metazoa; phylum Chordata; class Actinopteri; order Salmoniformes; family Salmonidae; genus Salmo; species Salmo trutta. The sequence continues at coordinate 51,370,092 of NC_042957.1, forward strand.
CAGTATAAAACACAAACTCACTTCCTTGGCAACTTCCTTCACAACAGCTCTGCTTTGCTAAACCAAGAAGTATGAAAACCCTGACGACTGCAGAGGCTGCATGGGGGCAGTGCAGAGACTTTTACCCACTAATACCAGACAGCCCAAAATAATGAATGAAAAACCTTAATGTAGCCTAAATTGCTCAAGAATTATACATTCATTGATTTTTAAATGTATTGTTTTCTCTTTCAACCTGCCCTCCACTCACACTGTAAATCCTTATGCTTTACTAGCACAAACATATTCAGTAGACTGAACTTAAATATTTCCAAATGTTTCGCACACTCAAATACTTTAAGTGCTACTGGCTGTTTATCATATATGCATAGTCACTTTAACTATACATTCATGTACATACTACCTCAATTGGACCGACCAACCAGTGCTCCCGCACATTGGCTAACCGGGCTATCTGCATTGTGTCCCACCCACCACCGGCCAACCCCTCTTTTACGCTACTGCTACTCTCTGTTTATCATATATGCATAGTCACTTTAACCATATCTACATGTACATACTACCTCAATCAGCCTGACTAACTGGTGTCTGTATGTAGCCTTGCAACTTCTATAGCCTCGCACCTGTATATAGCCTGTCTTTTTACTGTTGTTTTATTTCTTTTCCTATCTATTATTCCCCTAATACCTTTTTTTGCACTATTGTTTAGAGCCTGTAAGTAAGCATTTCACTGTAAGGTCTACACCTGTTGTATTCAGCGCACGTGACAAATAAACTTTTATTTGATTTGACACAAAATTTTATGAGAAGTCATGTGAACTTTACATTTTTAAGTTGACCTAAACAAGTACACACTTTTAAGTATTTATAACATATTCTTTTTAAGTGACAGTAGCTTAGTTGTATAAGTGAAAATAACAAAACACAGCGTACACATTGAATATTTATTTGCTTGTAGATGCAAATTAAACGCAATTGTAACAAAACAAAACCTGATTTTTTTAAAGTTAGCATAACATTTGTTTTACTTTAAGTACCTTGAACTCAAATGATTTCACTTTCTCACACAAAGAAATTCTGTCGAACAACAGTTATTTAAGTAATTTTGCACACAAACGTATTTAGTGCAATTTACATAAAAAAATATACTTTTATTTTGTTACATGTGATATTTAGTTGGCATTTGTAACAATTTTTTGTTCAAATCAGGTAAACATATTGTGTGTTTACAATGTACCTTTTAATTGTCAACCTTGAATTATATACATTTGTTTAGCTGACTTCGCAATAAATGTATTATCACCTTGCTAAATGTAAGTACTTATGTAGCACTCAAATATTATAAGCTACTTTGTTGATTTATAAGTCCATGTCAGGTGAACATAAAAATTGCAATGGGTGTGTACAAAAACATTTCCAGTATTACATTACTTTCAATAAAAAAGTATGTGGAGATTAGAGCAACTTTTTTGTGTTGACTTCAATGTAAAATAGTGTTTTCAACTTACAACCTATCTATCTAATATGACTTACAGGTTTTCATCCAGCTGACTTTGCAGTAAAAATAGCCCAATTGAAGTGATATTTTTTTACTTCGATATTCACCGAATTTTCTTTACATATAATTTCATGGCAAAATTCCCAGCCTAGATATGTCATGCCATGCAGTGGCTAGAGGATCATTAGCTAACGTTACTCATATTCACAAATGTAAATTTACAAACAAAAAAACACATTTTCTTTCCTTACAAAAAGAAATTGAACTATATTTTAAGACAATTAAATACTCTACTAACAAAAAAAAAGCTGTTAGAATTATAAGTGTATGTATGTGTAACGGCCGTCGTATTGAGTAGACCAAGGCGCAGCGGATTGAGTGCTCATCTTTGACTTTATTTGAAGAGAACACAAAACAAGAAAAAACGCACGACAGTTAAACAGTCTTGCAGGCTACACACAGCAGTGCAAAAACAACTTCCCACAGAAAAGGACTACCTAAGTATGGCTCCCAATCAGCAACAACGATGTACAGCTGTCCCTGATTGAGAGCCATACCCGGCCAACACAAAGAAATACACAACATAGAAAAAACATAGAAATACAAAACATAGAACAATACCCAAAAGCCCCGACAACACAAAACAAACACACCCCTGCCACGCCCTGACCAAACTACAATAACAAATAACCCCTTATACTGATCAGGATGTGACAGTATGTCCCTTAAGGACCTTGTGTAATGTGATATTGTACCCCCTAGCCCAATTGTCTATTGTATATTATTCATATATACTTGTTCCCACAAGTACTTCCTGTATTGATTTGTTGTTAATAAAACAATTTTAAAAAATTAATAGCTAACGTTACTTGCTTCCTGCTAAGAATTTTCAGGGGTCGCCTGCTGCTTCGCGATTACCTCCATTGTACTTGCTCATTTATGATTACGTTGACACAGCTAGCAAACGACAACGCACGGGACCGGAGACGTTTTTGTTCTAATGGTATGTAGAAAGCTAATTTGCTGTACTGCATGTTTGCATGTTTATATAAGCGAATGTGATATGCAAGGTTCGGGCTAACTAGATACAGCTAACCTGCTGCCCCACAGTAAAGGTAGCTAGCTAGTTAAAGAAAAGTGTTTTGTGTGACCTATACTTTATGTATGCCGTTCTGTTGGATGGAATTGAAGGTTAAGTTTGTGCCCACCTCCAATGTGGTGGGACCATACTTTTTGTTGCGTGTGGCCACCGACATCACTCAAAACAGCTTCACATTCACATATAATGAATATGTTTAATTCGATCAGATGCATATTAATTCCATTACTACTTATTAAATGACAGGCTTGACATCACTCATCTTAACGTAATTGTTATTATGTTCTCTCTGGTTTTGCAGAAATTGATATGGCATCATCTCCCTTCAAACTTAGAGTGATCTTGTTGGAATTGAAAGGATGATACTACAGAATGTCCAGCCACTATTGACCAATGTATCATTTTACTGAGGCAGCAATTTGACATTCCTTAAGCCATTGACATTCAATTTCAAAACTCACAGTCTGATTCACAGTTTTTCAACCTGACCTGCATTGATGATCTGCCAAACATGGGCACAATTAAGCTTTTGATATTGGAGGATGCCATGACTAGCTTTGGGGTGTCATTGAGTAATCCACACTTAACTTCACAGCATCCAGGACAACCGAGTGACAACTTTGCGGTGCCAACCTTTTCACATGATCTTGAATTGTTACTGAGAGAGGGAAATCAAGGGTATGACCAATTTGGAAGACAACTGGTGTTAACCAGAAACCAAAGACAACTGATTTTGGATGGCGTGTCAAAAGCTATGTATGAGAGGAATGAGTATCCAAGTAAGTGTGACTTTAAAGATGCTGCAAAAGCCTTAGTCCACCGACATAAATGCCTTGCTGACAATGGGTCACCAAAAGGGTGGGAGGGATGGAAGAATGGCTTAAGTTTAAAGTAGGCAAATACAGAACGAAACTAGGCAGAGAAAGGTGTCCTGAGGTTGGTAAAAAACATGCCCAAAAAAAGGAAAGATCCAGAACCACCACTAAAACATGTTTACTGTGGCCCAGTCAACCTGTCACAGTTCCCTCAGTCAAAAGCTGAAGCAGATCAGGAAAAGCTAAGGACCGATATTGCTCTTGAGATGAAGAAGACACACAAAGCAGTCCTGAAATACAGACAGTGGAGAATATATGGCCTGCACTATTTCTAGAGTCACAGGTATTGCTTTGGCCTGGTGGCAGTGTTTACATTCTGTTACAATGTCTAAAATCTAGGGAATGGAGGGTAAGTGTGTGGGGGGGGTATTGAGTTATTGTCATTCAGTAAGAGCCTGGTAATGTATAGTCGCGTTAAGTACAGAAGACTTCTGTGTCTTTAAAACAAATATTTAATCTACAGATATGTGCTGAGTTTCATCGCTTAACTAATCAGAACCGGAAGCGATTGTTCTTTGCTGCACTAGACCATTACACTGAACGCTTGCTGGCTTTATCCCGGGAGGTGCATGTGTAACCGATGTGAAATGGCTAGTTAGTTAGCGGTGATTCGCGCTAATAGTGTTTCAATCGGTGACGTCACTCGCTCTGAGACCTGAAGTAGGGTTTCCCCTTGCGTTGCAAGGGCCGTGGCTCTTGTGGCGCGATGGGTAACGATGCTTCGGTGGGTGTCAGTTGTTGATGTGTGCAAGGGTCCCTGGTTCGAGCCCGGGTTGGGGTGAAGAGAGGGACGGAACCTACACTGTTACACATGGGGAGCTTTGGACTTTAGCTTTCTGCCATTCTGAAGATGTATGATGAAATGGTTTGTTACATTCTAATTTACATATTTGGTCAGTTTCCTTGGTTCTGTGCGGGCACTCCCCCTATTTAAAAAAAATTTACCACCTGCAGTGTACATAAAATTGGTTTGGGGTGAAATGGTAGTCAAAGGGGTGTTGTCTCGATTAGTGATTGAGCCTATGGATAGCCATATTGGTTTAAAGTCACAGTGCCTATATACTTTTCCCATTTGTCCTCTGCAAGTTGATTTATTAATATTCTGTCTGTGTCCTTTTAGCAATCAAGGCATGTGAATGTCAGGCGAACGGCTGCCCTTCATTGTCTTCCAGCACTACTTCGTGAAAGCGACTCGGAGGTGTTCAAAACCTACAAGGTTGGTTAATATACTTAAGGGTTATTACAGAGTTTAAGACTACCCCTTTTAATATTGACTTGCCTTGCCCAGAAATCACAACACGTCTCCCGCATTGGTTGATCTGTATTTCACACTCTTCCGGTTGTCATACTGTAGGAACGTGAGTCAAGAAATCCTGGTGTCCTCATTGGTCCAGTCTGCGTACTTGCTATCATCTCTGATGATGAAGATGCAGACTCCCTTCAGCCACACCAAGTCTCCATCATCCACGAAGATAGAGTGGTGATGCACAGTTTCCAATCCTGGCCAGATGCTCTTCTTGCTCTTTTTGGCCTGGTTTATGCTCTACATCTGGATTACCCAAAACCCATGTCCAGCTCATTTCTATTCATTCAGCAAGTGTTCCTTAACGTTGATTGCGAAAAGCTCAAATCAAGTTTTGGCCTTGAAAAATAAACTGTAACCTAATTATAACCTGTTTTCAGGTCAAATGTGCCTGTGGTAAGACAGATGTTTTTTCTCTTTTTTTTCTTCAACCTTAGAAAAGAGAACTTGGTGATTTGTTGGAACAAAACAAAGTTGGTGTATGTTTTTTTTTGTTATTTCCTTTCATGTGGGTTCTCTTGAAATGTAACCAGAGGAACAAAAATTGACTGACAACTGTGAATCTCATGTGTTTGAAATGTTGTTGTGGTATTCTCCAATAATAAATAATATTAATTTGTACAGTCCAACATGAATTGTTGTGGTATTCTCCAATAATAAATCATATTCATTTGTACAGTTCAACATGACATTTACACCTGAACCTAAATTATCTACATGGAAGCACGCTGGGAGGGATTGGCTTGTGTGTTGTTGTCTTAGCAAGGAGGTAGGCCTAGTAAACTATGACTGTGCTTTTGCAGACTTTGTAAAAAATAAATGTAATGTGTACTTTTGAAGGAGTTAAATTTGTTTTACACAATAATACTTCAGCTATTATGTTTGTTCTAGGTTATATTGCCTAGCCAACAAATATTCACAATCATTATTTGAATTATCAGACGTCAATACTCTTAATTAACTTGAAGTCATTAGACGTTTACAAAGCAAAGCATGATGAACCGCTAAAGGGCTTGGCTTTGAACTTTGCTCCCTGGTTTGCTTTGAGAGAACATGCCATCATGATAACCTCTACGTAGAGTTCTAATACTGAGCACATTCATATAGCAGTCTATACACTAATATACTCAGTCATCTGTCTGTGTTATAATATTGTGGTGTTGAGGGAGCTCACCGTCTCCGGGTACTACTTCAGGCAGTGTTAACAGCAGAGCTCCAACGAGAATTGATTTTGGCATGTTGTGTGGCATCTGCCTGTTCGTTGCACAGCATAAAATTGGTTTCCACAGCAGGGTTAACTGGTGCATCTGAATATCACTGTTAGTAGGCGCAACTTCTAAGACACACCATACACATCATTTTGAAACTAGGGAAATGGAACAGTTAGGAAAGAGGTGGCTAGTGAGGTCTAAGTTAGTCTCTCTTCCTGCCTATCGTTCATTCTCCTCTTATGCCTTGTCATCTTACTTGCCTCCTATTGTCTCCTCCCACAACACACATCAGCCACATGTGCATACAGCCAGATAAGGAATTGAAAGGGTGTCGAAAATGGTTGGTGAGATCTTCTCATGCCCTCTACTCTTTTGTCAATTTTTTATGCCTTACACAATTTGTCCTCCCTATAGTCTGCCATCAGACAGAGTAAATTGTGCTGATGTACTGTCCTCTGCAATGACTTGCGTGCTGATCCTAGTCTGGCCCTGTATAACATTGTACTGTCAGTGCTTGTGGTGTATAGCTGGTGGACATGCTTACTCTCTGGCATGATCTAGGTAGAATTATGTAGGCACCTTAAAGCCTAACGATGAGAATAATACAGATTGCTAAATGTAGTAATGCCCCAATTGTTTAGGGCCAAACCTATTGGAACGGTGACAGGGTGAGGATGGAGGCCAACTCTAAATGTTGTCAGGATGCCTATATTCCCCAAATTATGGCGCAATTACATTACAGTTCAATGTGTCCAGGACATGGTCCTTAAGCTCCTGGTGTCCAATTCAATTTAGATTTTAAAACTGTTTTGCATCTGATCAAGGAAGTGGTCTAGTGTTGATTAAATGTAGCTTGCACCTGGGCCTAAAAGTGATAAACCTGGTGTTAATTGGTCATTGGTAATTATTAGATTAGTTGTGCGTAAAGTGTCACTTTGGATGTCTGTCTGTCTAACGGGAAAATGTGGCGTATGAAGCCCTGAATTTAGAGTAATGTTTATATTCAAGTTATATAACCTCTAAAGAGCTAGCTGCATGTCATAAAAAAGACGGTTAATTTGACATTTTGGGCGGGCATCTGGAAGGATGTATTCTTTTAAACTGAAGCCCGCTCATCGGCCAAAGGCAACATCTCTTCTGTGATCATACTGCACTTTCTCCAAGTGCGTGTGCAGTAGTATACGTCACACACAGGCGGCTTACTTCCCGCCAAGGTTTGTACGATTAAGTATAAATAATTTAAATCTACATTGCAATTGAGAGCTAATTGTGAGCACGGAAATCTAATGTAGTCTCATTATTTAAGTTAGGGAGGAAATTTCCGGAGCCTGACGATGTAGCGTAGGTAACGTTAACATTAGATGGAGTTGGTTACCTTTTCAGCAGTTCATGTTAGCCAATTACTTTAAGGAGAAGTGCTGCTGGTTTTCATGATCTAGCCTAGTTAAATACAAAATTACCCAAATGGTAAATCTTTTTTTTTTAAAGAAAGTTATGCGTAATATATTACATGATTGTTATAATGTTAGTTGCTGAACATTGTGAAAACTCTGTGGCTAGCTTTAGCAAGCATGACTAACGGGTAACGTTAGCTAGCTAGCCAACTCTGACTGATCAATGCACGTGTAACAGGCTGACTACACCGCTCGCGTCGCCTGCGCGAGAGTTGCAAAATAAATTTAGAAATCAATGTTATTCAATTATTGCACCCACACTGCTGGAGCTCGCCAACGAGCGTCTGCGTTGCAAAGGGCTAAAATATAAGTAATTTCTATTTCTGACGCAGATCACGCTGCAAGTCCTGCCTCTCCCATCTCCTCATTGGTTTATAGAAGCAGGTACCCATGTGCCATCTCCTCATTGGTTATACCCACGTTGGTGATTGAAAGATGGACGTAATGCACCTAATTTAGGAAAGTTGCCAATCACAATATAAAGTCAAGAGAAGAAAAAGCCTGGAAGGAGGAGAGATGACTAGAAACGATTCGGTTGACTGTTTTATGTGTGGATTAATTGTCGGAGTAGAGGGCCTTGTGCATTTCAGGTAAAATAACAACTCAATATTTATATCCCAGGACAAATTAGCTAGCAACAGTAAGCTAGCTAAAAAGGACAAATTAGCTAGCAAATGCAAGCTAGCTAGCTAAATTGCCATAAATGTTTAATGCTTTTCGACCTGTCCCCAAATTAATATAATTGGTTCAGAGTTTGTTTTGAGATATTTTAACCTGTGTGTTGTGATCGCGTTTGGTGTGGGGGGACAAAAATACATTTATGGGTTCCGTGTAACGTTAACGCTGATAATTTGATGTTACAATCCATCTGCCGTGACATGTGCATATTTATTTGATGTTTTACTGGTTGTCAGCCCGTCTCAACAATTAGCTAGCCTAGCTAACGTTAGTTTGTAGAACAGAGATGCCTCTAATGCATGTCAAATGCATTACTTGTCCACAGAGCTATGGGGACAATGTAAATGGTGTTTTGGCTAATGTGTCAAATGCATTGCCTTTGAGAGTTAATGTTAAGCCTGCTCTGGGATTCGTTTTATTCCATGTTGGACCAACACACAGAACGCTTGCTAGCCGTATCCAGAGAATCAGGGAGAGACGGGAAGAAATGGACAGAAGATAGCTGCCATTCTGAATTTGTACAGCCAGGTATAGAAATTAAATCAGTAAGCAAAATGTAAAGCAAATTAATTGATTTAAATGTTACATTTTAAGATCAGTGATACCCTTACACAAATATATAGTTCATGTTTGTCATGTCCCGTGTGGCTCAGTTGGTAGAGCATGGTGTTTGCAACACCAGGGTTGTGGGTTCGATTCGAATGGGGGACCAGTACAGAGAAAAATGTATGAAATGTATGCATTCACTACTGTAAGTCGCTCTGGATAAGAGCGTCTGCTAAATGACTAAAATGTAATGTAAATGTTTCTCTGTAGCAACCATGTGATGTGAACACAGATTGAACTGTTGTCCTCAGATGCCTTCCAGCAATACTCCAAGAGGATGACTCTGGAGTGTTCATAACTTGCACTGTGGGTTGTTTGTGTGTGAGGTTATTAAAATATTCTTTGACCCAAAATGTATGAGGGGAGAAACTACTTGTGTGTCTTCATAAGAGTTTATTGTGACATGAGAATTACATTTTCATGTTCTTTCTCATGAGGGAACATCCCAAGACCCAGCAGCCATCATCTCAGTCATTGATGACGATGGAGATGTAGCTGCTGTGCCAGTCCATCCAGGAAGAGTCTACGTGGTCCTTGAGGAGAACGTGGTTATGAAGGATTTCCGGTGTTGGCCTGATGCATTTGTATGGTTGTACGGGCTAATGTACTCACTCCAACCTGGATACCCGAATTGCACGAAGAACACGTTTGGGTTTATACAAAAAGTGTTGTTAAACTTGGAGACAGAATGATGCCAAAGGTCCTTGCTTTGAAAAACCAACTGTAAAATACCAATACCAAAAAACATTTATGGTGCTAAACAATTGTAAATAGCTACGTTATCCTATAAGGAAAAGAGATTTAGGGATAACAATTTTAAAAAAAACTGAAGACTAAATGTTTTGTAGACAAATGGCAAGTAAAATGTCTGCCTGCATTTGATTTGATCTGTGCCTGTAGTCAAACTGATCACAAAAATGAGAAAGTCATGCAATGCTATTGGCCTTTAATCTTAACACGTACAGAGATGCAAGAGTAACTTGACTTCAGTTGGTGTAGAGTTTAATTGAAAGTGGTACTGTTTGGGAAAACTGAACATTGACATTGTGAAGTTAACTTACAAATCCTTGTATATAGGAAGCTTTAGAGGCATTGGCCACAAATCTCACATTGCTGACGTCATCATATGAAAAATGGCCGGTCCCAGAGGATGAAAATGGAAAGGGGATCTTCATGGAGTTGTAAGGAGTGGTCGTTTGCATACCTGTGTAGTGTTGTTGACCGGTACATATAAGAACGTTGGGGAAACAACGTTCACACACTGTCTACTTGCATTTAGAACCTTAGTCAGGAATGAAGGTTTAGGACCGAAACATTGCGTGCTTAAGTACATTTTATAATCTGTAAGTATTACTTTGTTTTGTAAACATAATGGAGTGAAAATCGTCGTGGAGGAAGAAATGTAAATTGTCAACATTAATCTTCATTTTAAACAGTTGAATGTAGACAAGTTGTTAGACTGAAATGGATGTCGGCACATCACTACCTCGTTATTTACATTTTAAATCCTTCCGCGCAGCTTTTAGTTGAGTGGAAGCTACCACTTCAGTTGAACGTGTTAATTAGAGAAGGAAGGGTCATTATACTGTGTTTATGTTTTAATAGTTAAGTTATTGATGGGGAATGTTGCAGTGTTACACAATATTGAATCGATTGAAAGTTGGAGGTTTGTTATCTGAGTATTTTAAATGTTCTGTTCAAATGAGTCATGCTGTACAGAAATGGCGTTCATCTATTGACGGATGCTAAAATAGATGAATCATGTTTGGTGCATTCATGTAATTAGAGATGTGTGTTTCTGAAGACGCAGTGTTAAAATATTGTTTTATGTTTAATTTACTCAAAAGTTGTTTGCAAACTTGAACATGTTGATTCGGTATTTGTTGAATGCACTCCAAAGAATAGAATAACTAAAGTCATTAATTACAGTGATACAACATGAATGATTTAAGTTATTAATCAAGTGATATTAACATATACAATAGTAATATTACTTGGAATTGTAAGTTAGTTCCGCCAAAGTTACACAGTTTGGATATTTAAACAATTTAATTCACTGTGACATGATAGAACCAAGTTAAGTGACAAGTTGTTATGGCTTTAATGTTTTGAGTACAAACATAACTTTACAACTAAAGTTATTGTAGGGAGTAAAAGTAAGTTAATGGACAGACATATTTTAAGTATTCTGTACTCAAAAAAATATACTTCAACATGTTGCCCAGACTCCAAATATTTAGTAGATCTAGGTCAAACTACTATGTTTAGGTAACTCTAAAATGACCATTAGTGGACAGAAATGATTTAAGTGTGTGTTACACTACTAATCTACTTCATTAGCAAACTATGTTGAGTACAATGTACTTAAAAGACTTCTCTACTTACTAAAACGTTTTGTGTTTAATCAACTTTAAATTGTGGCCCATTTGGGATCATGTGATACTTTTAGTTTGAGGAAAGCCAGCTCTAACGTTGTAATGAACTGTACTCTAGAATACTAGTGCAGCGGGTTTCCACAAAACTGTAGGGTAATGATAACTAATATGGGTTTACAGTGCAGCCGCCCTTCATTCACACAATAGTCCATGATCCTAAACCATCCGTTCCCCATCGGTCAATGCCCATCTCTACATAGCCTAAATATTGATGTTAAGAATTTTGTGGTGGAACTGTCCCTGCCCCCCCCCCCCCCCCCCCCCCATAAAAAAAACAATTTGTATAGATACAAAAACAATAGTTTGTTTCGATGTCTTTATTTTCACTCAGGCAGGGATGTCAGAACATAATCACTTGTCTGGAAGGCATTTAGAAGTACCGACTGCCCATGGCTGCGACAACCACTTTCATGAACTTCTGCCAGGTTGCTTGGATTTCAGGAGTGAAAGAGGCTCCGAACTTGGCGGCAATGACAATTGTGAGGACGTCAGCCAACACCTGTGGACAAAAGACAAAGAAGGAAGATGTTAAATTAGACTGCCGTTTTTGTTTTACCCTTGTTATACGTGTAGCCTAAAACATATTGCGCAAGACAAAAGGCCTACCCTGAAATTTTCAGGGTCGACGAAGAGTTTGTTGGCGTGGGTCTCGCTCAGTGACTTGTATGTGGCCAAGATGTTTCCCATGTTCTTCACAGCTTTGTCCAGAGCTCCACACACGACCTTGCCGTGAGCAGCAACTTTGGGGTTGCCCATGATTGCTGCGGGAGTGGACACATCTCCGAAAGAGCCGAAATAACGCTGAGTCCAGGGGTAGACGATCAGGACTCTGTTATTGCAAGAACACCGAAATATGTGGATTATTTTCAAATGTATTTCAATGATGCCTAGTTAATACTCTAACATGCTCCATTCAAACTTAACAATATCAACTCAATAGTAATAAGATAACAGGACAAGTATAATAGTGTTATAATTACTCATGATCATCTCCACTATAAACTATTTTAGATAATATATTTGAATGAGGCTGAAGCCATGACCTACCTTGCCAGAGCCAGTGGTCCGACCTCATTGATATCTACTTTGCCCCAGACAGCACTGATGGTGCTCTTCTCAGCGTCTGTCCATTCAGCCATGTTGTCAGTGTTTGTTTTCAGGTTTTGCAACAAAATAAAACAAATTAATGTATTGTGTAGGGAGACACTTTGTCTGCAACTTATATTTATGAGTGCACTCCGCCCACTGGAGGCGGCGCATGTGATTGGCTCTGGAAAAGATCAGTATTGGCCAAGTGTTTCATGAGCGCTTCACCTCTTGTACTTGATGTTATTGAGAATTCAGTTTCAAAATCCAATAATTGATCTCTAAAAAACAACCGTAAATGCTAATGTATTAGTTGTTACAGAATCAAGTCTGTAGGTTAGATGCTAAAATCTGAAATCACATGTAAGTAGGCCTATACAGTTTTATCTAGATTACCAACGTTTAAAAATTCGTATGATCAATAGCTGAACAGTTTTGTTGATCCAACTGATGCAAAATTATGGCAAAACTATTCAAAATGTATTCATTGCACTGTATAAGGCTATTTAAATAAACGTTTTTAAAGGGACGCAATTACTTTATTAATTTTTTTAATGAATTTTGATAAGTTTGATAATTCAAGCTAATTCCGGCCTACAATTTGGCACAGTTTCTTATCTACGACAAAATGATGGCTTCCTTTTTTATCGGGGTATTCAGACCGTTCCGCCCATTTTAAGTGATTAATTTCAAGACATTAAAAATGATAAGCAGGAATGTCCTGTATTATTTGCAGATAGGTGGGTACCCATATCTTCGCATGACTTCTGACTTTTTTTTCGATCATCATTCGAAGTCCAATCAACCTTTTAATTGGGGATCATATCCAACTTTAATTGAACAAATGTCAAATATGTCACCTTGAATAAACATTTTCCAATTGAATGCAGGTCTTTGAAGGTGGATTTGATTTGTACAATTTAATTTACTAAGGTGCATCGTAATTTTAAATAGCTAATGAACTAGCAATGAAATATTTTGGCAAAAGCAGCTTTAGAATTAGCCTATTGGAAATATATGATTGATTATACAGAAACATTTCGTTTTATGCAACGAAATAAATAAATTATTATTATGCATTATTATTGTTATATTTATCAATCAAACAAATTGTAAAATTGTTGACAGCTCTGGTCCAATTTATTGTTTCACAGTACAGTCAGAAGACGAAAACATAGGCAAAAATGTTTCAGAAAAACGTTAATGATGTATATTATTACAAACATAGACCTCTGACATCTTATGGGAGGGCCTAATATAGAAATTCTAACTTAACATTTGATAAAAGCCAAGATAACGTTTCTTCCTCTTGGATTTTGATCAAGATGGTTGCAGTGTAGGGGGGGTGGGTGTACCATAGTAGCTGGGCGTGTCTGCCGCTCTACTGTAATATAAAGGGTCCTAGTTGTATAGGCAGTCATCTTGTTAGGTTAAATTCTTGTAGATTTAATACAGGTCAATCAAAAAGGAGCAAAATGAGTCTGACAGCAAGGGACAAATCTGTGGTCAAGGCCTTCTGGGGCAAGATTAGTGGAAAGGCAGATGTCGTCGGCGCTGAGGCTTTGGGAAGGTAAGTCTTCTTAATGAAAGACTGATGAGAATGGTTGTGTTTAACCTGCTGACAGCGGCCTATGTGCCGACCCCAAATGAGCCTTTTAACATACAATAAGTCAACTACTTTCATTACATTGTAGACAGACGATGGGAGGAGTAAGATACGCATAATGCTTAAAAGTTAAGGCGTCTAAATACGCCTAAAATGGTATACAAACTCATTTGCAGGATGCTGACCGCCTACCCCCAGACTAAGACCTACTTCTCCCACTGGGCTGACCTGAGCCCCGGCTCTGCCCCAGTCAAGAAACATGGAAGTACCATCATGGGTGCAATTGGTAATGCTGTCGGACTGATCGACGACCTCGTCGGAGGACTGAGTGCTCTCAGCGATCTGCACGCCTTCAAGCTGCGCGTTGACCCTGGAAACTTCAAGGTTGGCGCCCAGATAACTTATTATCTTTATATTTATCACTCTCGACTTCAACTCTAAGTCTGTTGCTATGGCTTAATTCGTCAATATTAACTTTTAAAATGTACTTTTCAGATTCTGTCCCACAACATCCTTGTGACCCTGGCTATTCACTTCCCTGCGGATTTCACTCCCGAAGTGCACATTGCTGTGGATAAATTCCTTGCAGCCTTGTCCGCTGCCCTGGCTGACAAATACAGATAAATTATAGTTCAGTTCCTGCGCTGTTGTTATCACAATACAATAAACGGGCAATGAATTAAGTTATGTTCTGTGTTTGTGTCCTTATTCCGCCACATTTCACCATCAAGGTCATATTTGAATGTTAGCAATACAACAGACTAAATACAGTAGATTCACACATAAAAAAAATTGAATGACAAAGGAATGAAGACATTATAAAAAAATGGTGTTTTAGGCCCGCCATGCGCTATCTCAGTATGTTGTTTCCCATCATTTTGCCGAGCCTATCTAATACGTGTAACATTTATTTTGATGAATGTGGAGTAGTTGCTGAAAAGGATACTACTAGAGACAGCATAGGCACAATGAAAACCTCGAGATGGATAATATTTATTTCACATGAATTTAAAATATTCAATTAGGATTGTTTTGAGTATTTTGTCACTTGTATTGGGGTAAAATCAAGTGTAACTTGTAACAAGATACTTCAGAGAATGGTATTTAGTATTTTCAATGCAGTGAATTTGGTCCAAAATTGGGAAGTGGACTATACATTGAAAGCGAACACGTAATTTACGGTCATTCTGAAAGTCCTGCGCACCCTAAAAGATTACGTGTTGTTTGGTTGGCAAAACTGCTGGGCTGCTGGCGTTTGGTTACTTAGTTAGGTTGTTTTCTTTAAAAAGAGCAGTGTTGGGTTGTTGATGCTGGGTTATTGGTGCTGGGTTATTGAGATGTATAAAATGGGTGGTTCGAGCCCTGAATGCTGATTGGCTAAGAGCCGTGGTATATCAGACCCTATACCACGTCTATGGAAAAAATATGTATTTTTACTGCTCTAATTACGTTGGTAACCAGTTTATAATAGCAATAAGGCACCTCGGGGTTTGTGGTATATGGCCAATACACCACGGCTAAAGGCTGTATCCAGGCACTCCGCAATGCATCAGAACAGCCCTTAGCCGTTGTACAGTTGAAGTCAGAAGTTTACATACACTAAGGTTGGAGTCATTAAAACTCGTTTTTCAACCACTCTACAAATTTCTTGTTAACAAACTATAGTTTTTGCAAGTCGCTTAAGACATCTACTTCGTGCATGTCATGTGTCACAAGTCATTTTTCCAACAATTGTTTA